>NW_028222153.1:0-63125 GCF_056783735.1 Eptatretus burgeri
ATGCTCTACCCCCTCACAGATTCCTCGCACATAGGCCTCCTTGTCCACCCTCAGTGCACGTACAGCTTTACGCCTCAGCTCCCTGAACAGCTCAGCTCTGCCATTCAGCCTGGCCCTGCGACTCTGGTCAATGGTATCCAGTGTCCCTTGAGAGACAAAATTATTCTTTGCCCTGCGGTGAGTTCCAAGACATCCACCGGCAACATCAAGGACGGTGGTCTTGAAGGCACTCCACAACTCTTCCCGGCCCCCCAAGCACCCAGACCCCCCAAGTGTCCACTCAGCCTGTTCGCAAACTCCTCAGCTACTCTCTCTCATCCCTGAGCTTGCCAACATCCAGCCTAGGCTGGGATGGTACCATTCTCCAGGATTTAAGGTGCAGCTTTAGAGTTGCGACAACAAGCCTGTGGTCAGTATTGAGGAACTGAGCACTCCGGTAGACCCTGCAGTTCTGGATCATCCTCCAGGCACCGTCAATGAGGACATGGTCAATCTCCTTTGCCGCACCGCCATCGTTGGAATACCAAGTCCAGCGATGAGCTTGTGGGCGCTGAAACCATGAACCAGCCACCCTCAGTCCATGACTTCTTGCCAAGTCAAGGAACTTAGTGCTATTCTGGTTCATAGTTCCTGACCCATGGGGACCAACACACACCTCATACCCATCCCTATCAGTTCCAGTCGATGCATTGAAATTCCCCAAGACTAGAAGTGTATCTCGTCTGGGGCACTGATCAACCACAGAGTCGAGCGTGGCGTAGAATGCATCCTTCACTGTGAGATCACTCGTCTCAGTCGGAGCAGAAACAGACACCAGGGAAATGACACCGAAGGAGTGACGAATCCTTAATCTCATAATACGCTCGTTGACCGGTGGTACCTCAATCATCATTGGGGTCAGCTTATTCTACACAGCTACAGCAACTCCTTGTGTATGGTAACCATCAGAGCAACCAGACCAATAGTCGGTGTAACCACCCACCATTATCTCTCCGCAATCCGGTCTCCGAACCTCAGAGAGAGCTGCAATCCCGATGTCCAAACGATTGAGCTCAGATGATAACAGAGACAGGTGATCATCCTCTCTTAGGGATAGGACATTCCAGGCACCCACCCGAATGGCCCGCCTCAGGTTAACCCAAGGAGACCGCCGTGTGGTGGACGACACCTCAGAACCACTCCGACACACTCTCCCGCAAACTGACCCAGGGATGTTTCCCCGTGGTTTCCCTCCTATCATCAAAGATTGAGGGTCCCGGAGGGTTTGCCCCAATCCCGTCATCCGGTGAGCTGCCCTGCGAAGGGAAGCTGCACAGGAGGTACTCCCACAGAGTGGGTTTTCAGATTTTTTTGCGTTTTTGCGTTTTGCGGAATGAAGGGTTTTAAGGTGGCCGGAGTGCAAATCCTGCCACCAACCTCCTAATAAAAAAGTAACCCAAGCTGTCTGTAGACACAGTTGGGCACAAGATATGGATGGCCGTTGGCTTACAAGGAGCTCCTCCGCCCTTTTAGTGGTGAGGTGTTTTTAATAACATGGTGGTGAGGTGTTTTTAATAATGTGGTGGTGAGGTGGTTTTAATAACGTGGTGGTGAGGTGTTTTTAATAACATGGTGGTGAGGTGTTTTTAGTAATGTGGTGGTGTGGTGTTTTTAATAAGGTGGTGGTCATGTGTTTTTAATAACATGGTGGTAAGGTGTTTTTAATAACGTGGTGGTAAGGTGTTTTTAATAACATGGTGGTAGGGTGTTTTTAATAACATGGTGGTAGGGTGTTTTTAATAACATGGTGGTCAGGTGTTTTTAATAATGTGGTTGTGAGGTGTTTTTAATAACATGGTGGTGAGGTGTTGTTAATAATGTGGTGGTGACTGGTGAGGTGTTTTTAGTAATGTGGTGGTATGGTGTTTTAACAATATGGTGGTGAGGTATTTTTAGTAACGTGGTGGTGAGGAGTTTTTAGTAACGTGGTGGTGAGGTGTTTTTTATACCATGTCAGTGAGATGTTTTTAATAACGTGGTGGTGATGTGTTTTTAACACCATCGTGGTGAGGTGTTTTTAATAATGTGGTGGTAAGGTGTTTTTAATAACGTGGTGATAAAGTGTTTTTAATAACATGGTGGTAAGGTGTTTTTAATAACGTGGTGGTGAGGCGTTTTTAATAACGTGGCGGCGAGGTGTTTTCTAATAATATGGTGGTAAGGTGTTTTTAATAACATGGTGGTGAGGTGTTTTTCATAACATGGTGTTGAGGTGTTTTTCATAATGTGGTGGTGAGGTGTTTTTAGTAATGTGGTGGTGAGGTGTTTTTAATAATATGGTGGTGAGGTGGTTTTAGTAACGTGGTGGTGAGGTGTTTTTAGTGACGTGGTGAGGTGTTTTTAATACCATGTCAGTGAGGTGTTTTTCGTAATGTGGTGGTGAGGTGTTTTTAATACCATCGTGGTGAGTTGTTTTTAGTAACGTGCTGGTGAGGTGTTTTTAATACCATCGTGGTGAGTTGTTTTTAGTAACGTGGTGGTGAGGTTTTTTTTAATACCATCGTGGTGAGGTGTTTTTAAAACCATGGCAGTGAGGAGTTTTTAGTAACGTGGTTGTGAGGTGTTTTTAGTAACGTTGTTGTGAGGTGTTTTTAATACCATAGGGTGAGTTGTTTTGAGTAACGTGGTTGTGAGGTGTTTTTAATACCATCGTGGTAGGTTGTTTTAGTAACGTGGTTGTGAGGTGTTTTTAATACCATCGTGGTGAGTTGTTTTTAGTAACGTGGTGGTGAGGTGTTTTTAGTCATGTGGTGGTGAAGTGTTTTTAATACCATGGTGGTGAGGTGTTTTTCATAACGTGATGTGAGCTTTTTTTAATGACGTGGTGATGAGGTGTTTTTAATAACATAGTGGTAGGGTGTTTTTAATAACATGGTGGTAGGGTGTTTTTAATAACATGGTGGTAAGGTGTTTTCTCATGACATGGTGGTAAGGTGTTTTTAATAACATGGTGGTGAGGTGTTTTTAATAATGTGGTGGTGAGGTGTTTTTAGTAATGTGGTGGTGAGGTCTTTTTTAATACCATCATGGTGAGGTGTTTTTCATCATGTGGTGGTGAGGTGTTTTTATTAACATGGTGGGAGGGTGTTTTTAATAACATGGTGTTAAGGTGTTTTTAATAATGTGGTTGTGAGGTGTTTTTAATAACATGGTGGTGAGGTGTTTTTAATAATGTGGTGGTGACTGGTGAGGTGTTTTTAGTAATGTGGTGGTGAGGTGTTTTCACAATATGGTGGTGAGGTGTTTTTAGTAACGTGGTGGTGAGGTGTTTTTGCTAACGTGGTGGTGAGATGTTTTTAATACCATGTCAGTGAGGTGTTTTTAGTAATGTGGTGGTGAGGTGTTTTTAATACCATATCAGTGAGGTGTTTTTAGTCACGTCGTTGTGAGGTGTTTTTAATACCATCGTGGTGAGTTGTTTTTAGTTGCGTGGTGGTGAGGTTTTTTTAATACCGTGGCTGTGAGGTGTTTTTAATAACGTAGTGGTGAGGTGTTTTTAATAACATGGTGAGGTGTTTTTAATAACGTGGTGGTAAGGTGTTTTTAATACCGTGGCTGTGAGGTGTTTTTCGTAACGTGGTTGTGAGGTGTTTTTAATACCATCGTGGTGAGTTGTTTTAAGTAACGTGGTGGTGAGGTATTTTTAATACCATCGTGATGAGTTGTTTTTAATGACGTAGTGGTGAGGTGTTTTTAATACCATGGTTGTGAGGTGTTTTTAGTACCATCGTGGTGAGGTGTTTTTAATAATGTAGTGGTGAGGTGTTTTTAGTCATGTGGTGGTTAGGTGTTTTTAATACCATCGTGGTGAGGTGTTTTTAATACCGTGGTTGTGAGGTGTTTTTAATAACGTAGTGGTGAGGTGTGTTTAGTCATGTGGTGGTGAGTAGGGTAAGAATACTGATTCTGGCTCACTTTTCCCCATGTAAATGAATGGGGGATTTTCAGCGATTTATATTTTTTTTTCCTAAAAATAAATCCCCTTTTTATCCCAAGGTATATTTATTTGTCTCCCCTTTTAACTTGGAGGTTGAACCTCATTGAATTGAACACCTGGGGGTTGAACAGCTCACTCATTGAACCTATAAAGATTTGTTCATTCTCAAATTCCTTCAATAGTTTAATTTTCTTTGCACAATAATCCCCATCTAAAATATTGACAAACAAAACATTTGAATCTTTATATTTTTTAAGATACCCCTTTTGTGCCATTACGAAATGATAAACTTCTCTTAATGCTCTTGTTTGACCACCTCCTGAGCCACATATCATTTTGAGATTATAGTAAATTGTTTTTTCATTGTTCAATTGATAACCATCAAAGTTTTCAGTCCATTCAAGGATATTCATTTTTTTTCTTTACATCCTCTAACTTACTAGTTTTTAAATTAATTCGCTTATTTGTTTTATTTACCTTTGTTTTAGTTATTTTTTCAATAAGACTTATTTGATATTTTTCACATTCATTATGTTTTCCATTTATATACCAAGACTGAGATTTTCTCCACTCTTTAGTTTGATTAATACTTGGTTTAACCATTTATATATTGTGAAAAACCAGCGGTAGCCCTTAAAAACCCTAACCCATCTTCCCATCGTTAAAACATAATCTATTTTATACACTCTATCATACAATATCCATATGGAACACAATCTATTCCATTATCTAAAATAAATCTCTTATCATCAAAGGCTCCTAATGCCTTTTTATTTACTTCTTCACTATATATGTTATGTTTATAACTTCTTATTGTATTCATTTTCCTATATTCTTCTTTCTTATTCATCAAACAATTATAATAATTTCTAAAAGTTATTGATTTCTTTATTACATATTTCTTTATTCCCTTTAACCTCTTATCAATCTGTTCACCATACTTATAAGCATATGCCTTTGCTCTCAATCCAATAAACTCACTCATTACTTTTCCACCCAACTCATCCTTAAACTTACCAATAACCTTTTCATTCTTTTTGGAAAATAACTCACTCTTCTTGCTGAAATTACTTGTATCATATACTCCAATATTTTTCTTCATATCTTCATAAACATCATCAGTTTTTATATCTAGGATAAAACTATCAGTATCCATATACAACAATGAAACATTTTCACCATACTCTTTCTTTAAGTCATTATACAAATAATCATACATCAATATCTTTGATAAATCAAGAACTGCTGTTCCAATATAAATTGGTTTATCCATTACAATACTTTCCTTTTTCATATGAATTGCAGAAAAGTTCTCTGAAAAAACCTCTTCTCTCTCAAAACTTGGTTTATTTATCAATCTCGAAGCTTCCTTCCAAGATGTTGCGAATCTAATGTTTTGTCTGTTTCTAACATTTTCCATAGTCTTTCCAAATACAGCATTATTCATTAATTTATAAAAGTCCCCTTCAAATTTTACTTTTGTATTTGCTCTCATATCTGTATTGAATTGAATATACTTTTTCACCCAAGGACTTTGTTTAAATTTTAAAACTCTATGAATTTTAGCTACTCTCAATCCTTCTCTCAAAAACTGTTTTAAGCTTCTCTGATGCAAAACATATCCCTCTTTATCATAGAATGTTGTTAATAACTTTTCTGTTGATTTACCTTTAATATTAAAACTTTTATGATAATCACTTAACCATTCTTTCTTTGGAGTTTCTTTCTCACATGCAAAAGGAAGATCTTTATGCTTATTATGAAGATCACTCGGGTACCTCAAATCAACTTCAAAATAATAACCTTCTTCTTCGTCATTCAATTCCTCTTGAGAAGAAATAACAATATTCATCAAAGCCTTTTCATAATCCTTTTCTTCCACCCACTCTAATTTACCATAAGGCAGAGATTGAGACATTGCCCATCCATACAAATTATTAGCATCAAAATACATCAAATAATTACTATCTTTTTCACTATTATAATTTGGAAGATATTTATTATTTGCTTTAGCATATCTTTTTGAACATACTTGTGATATTCCACCTCTCTTGGACTTCTCAATCATCAAAAGCATATCAACATCACTGATTAAATCTATATCTTGTTTTGTCATTTTCAACATTGCACTCCAAGCTAAACCAGGAGCTGTGAAATAGTGGGCAGGGTCTAATCCATAACAATTTTTATTATGACAGAGTGTTCTAAAAGCCTCAAACACATCAGCTAACAATAAAACATCTGTTTTTAGATATAAATCATGATATTCTCCAAGGTTCTTTATCTTAAATATTTTCCATATTTCTTGTGCGTGTTTATATTCCTTATCACTTATCTCTTCTTCATAAAGGTTATTATAGAAACTTTCTTTTGAAGGAAGTTGTGTTTCTTTAAATCTCATAAATGAATCCATATAATCATAAGGATAAATTCCCTTACTTGTAAGAATTTTCTCTTTACTTTGAATTTCATTCCTTGTTTGAATTTCCTCTCTCGTAAGAATTCCTTCTTTAATCAGAATTTCATCTTTAATCTGAATTTCCTCTTTAGTTCGAATTTTCTTTATAATTAGAATTTCATCTTCAGTTAGAATTTCCTCTTTACTTTGAATTCTCTCTTTAATCTGAATTTCCTCTTGAGTGAGAATTTCCTCTTTGGAAAGAATGAATTAAGATTTGGAAAAGAGTCCGTGGAGCTTAGATTTGATGCGAGGTAGGCTAGTGGTGTTCCCATAAACTTGTAAGAATCTAAAAACCTAATACGAGTTATAGGTTTTGTGAATATCATTTTTGAAAATGAAATATACTTTTGACTTGTGTTTGTTATAGCAGAAATATTCCCTGGTGTTTTTGAAAGTTCATTTATAAATAGATGTGTATCATAGTTGGCGCTGTTGTGAAGAAAGACTGGAATAAAAGAAGGTAATTTATAATTAAGATTACAACAGGAATGAGCGGGACCTCTATATTTACCAGTAAGATGACAATGGTCTCTAACTTTAAACTCCTTAATTTCCCCCTCACAAATATGACAGATATTGTTCATTCTAAATTCTAATTTTTCTTCTTTGGTTAATTTCATCGGTTCATTTGTTTCTTTCATTAATTTAGTGAGTCTTATACAATCCTTTTCTAATCGTTTTACAAACTCTTGTGAAGCATTTTTTCCACGATAATGTTCAAGTTTGTTATACTTTTCTCCAACAGATGATTTGATATAATAACAAAAACCACAAGGAATATGTTTTTGATATTTATTTGTATATGGTTCTTTTGGATTAGGAGAAGCAGTATTTATCTTTTTAAGGATACATTCAAAATCAGCGTATATCACAAATGGGTGCATGATAGATTTATTATAATCTTCAAAATAAATCTTTTCACCAGGTTTAGGCATTGTAATTACAGCTGATTTATGATTACTACAATATTTTGAATGTTGTTCTAATCGTTCTTTTGTATGAAATGAATTAAGACATCGCTTACAAGGATATATTTTGTTTGCTGTTCTGAATACCTGAGAAGAGATTAATCTTGATAAATTATTGATGTATGTGTAATGTGAATTCTTTCCAACACTAAAATATAAAAGGTCAATGTGTGTTTCTTCATTTTTATAGTTGTTTGAAATTTTTAATATTTGAACTTTGTTTGTATCCGTTAATCCATATACATTAATAGAAAGATTATTCTTTTTCTCAAATTTAGGAATATCTGTTAATGGCATTGGGAATTTAAAATCTTTAATGTTCAAGGTATTCTCATATTTCATATATTGTTTTACTCTTTCTGAATTACATTTTGGTGGATGTAAGTGAGCAAGAACAGACCAGAGAAAACATTTATTATCATTGTTCTTAATATTAACAACTGCCTTCTTTAGTTTTATTTCTTTTGGTAATTCAATATAAGAAGAAGCTTTAAGAGGGTTTGATTTTAGAATGTGTATATCTAAAAAGATGATTTTTTTAATATTGAATCCACTTCCTACCACTGTATTATCAACATCCTCCTCTTGTCTTGATAGTTCTTCATAAACCCCACTATTCAAAAAATCTTGAAATGATGTTATAAAATGAAGATCTGTTCTCATATAAGGAGTTTGTTCTTCATCTTGTCTTTTCATATTCATTTTCACTCCCATATAAAACTTTAAAGTTTTTATTTCTTTTAATGTCTTTTAATAAATTTTTCAACATCGGGTTTCACTATTTCAATTGATTCAGCTATTGATGATGGACTGGGTTCTCCAAATTGAAAAATCCTTATTTTTATATGCCCTTTAAATGCCTCATCAGTGTTTTTAATATAATAGTCTCCCTTTACTTTAAACTCATTTTTCTTGTGTTTTTGTGATTGAAGATGTTGATTATAACTACTCTTCAAAACATCCTTTGAACAGATATCACAATGTTTTCTTTCCAACTCAAGAGGAGATATTTGATGAAATAGATTAAATGTGTGTTTGTTGGTTCGGAGGTGTTTTCTATAATGTTTATATTCGTGATTACAAACATCGCAGTACGTTGTATTCACCATATTTATAGAATAAAACTTTGCTTAAACTAAAATTTTCTTGATGAAAATTTCGTTTAATTTATAGGTGAATCTGTGCTTAAAAACATTTTATCCTCCAACTTTTTCACTTAATAAATACAATGTTTCAAGACACAAAAGACAAGTTTCAATCAATCTCTTCATCTGTTAAAGATACTGAGAAATATGTCAAGGATGTAAAATTGAACAAAGATAAATATAACAACTATTGGATAAAAACTATTATGGTAAATAATATGAGTTCTTCAATTTCCTTCAGTGGAAGGGCTTTTAGTATACCTGGTAGAACATCAATTAAAGTATCTCTAACAAAAGTTTCTCCTCTCCTTCTAGTAATATATTCAAAACTAGAAAAAGCAATGAAACAAGAAAAAGTATCAAAGAACAAAAACCTTATGGATGAAGCTTTAGAAAGAAAAGATAAGACCATCTGTAATATGCAAGGAGAAATTTGTATTTTTTTCAACAACCCTAAAGATGTAAATCTTGATGAAATAAAGGATGTTAATATATCAGGTGAAATGACATTTCGTTCAATAGTAGTTAACGATAATTTTAAAATTACCTTTAATATAAAAAATGTTGTCGTTGAATCTGATAATGAAAAAAGTATATCGATATCGATGGTAATATACAACTGAAAGTATAGATGAATTTCAGTTTAAGTAAAGTTTTACTTTATAAATATGCTAGACTTTCCTGATTCTCCATATGACAAATTTGAGAATTGTCCTGCGTGTGAAAGACAGGGATTAAACACAGAGTCAAAAGCCTATAAACAATGTATATTCTGTGATTATCTTCTAATTAATGATAATAAAAAATATAAAAAGGAAAATAATTCTTTTAGATTTACACCAAAAATGAATTACTTTACAAGATTGATTAGAGAAATGAATGTAAAGTATGAGGATGATAACACACCTTTCCTTACAAGGGAAGAAACTGAACGTATAAGAGAAATGTTCAAAGGATTGTTGTTGTATATTATTCATGGATGTAATTTTCAGGGAAATATCAACACAAGATATTGTATAAATAAAATAATGGATTATCTTGAAATTAAACCTGAACTTAGGATAAAATATAGAGTTTCTAAAAAGCCAATAATAAATTAAATAACCTGTTTTTCAAATATATAAATGAATGATTTTTTACCTATTTGGGAAAATAAGATAAAATTTAACAACCATAAAAATCTCCCAAATTCATTAAGATGTCTCATAGTTGGTTCAAGTGGATGTGGAAAAACCTGCTTACTTTTAAAAATGCTCCTCACTCCCAACTTTTTAGATTATGATAATTTAATAATTTTCACAAAGTCGAGTTTTCAACCAGAGTATCAACTACTCTCACAAGGTTTTAATGCTGGTCTTCAAAAAGAAGATATAATAGGTTTATTTAAACGTCAAAAAAACCTAAATGATTATAACATTGAAGATATAATTCAACTATTTTGTGATACACAGAGATGTAAAAAGAAATCAAATCTTATAACTTGTATTCTTAGTGATAATACGGATGATATACCGTCTCCCCAAGATTTGGATAAATCAAAAAAGAACCTCGTTATCTTTGATGATTGTGTTAATGAGAGAAACCAAACGGTAATGGACAGCTACTACACAAGAGGGAGACATTCTTCTTGTAATTGTATTTATCTTAGTCAATCGTACTTTCAACTTCCTCGTCGTTCCATCAGAAACAATGCTAATACTTTTATTTTATTCAAGTTAAATTCAATAGATATCAATAATTTTTGGAGAGATAATTGTTCTACATTATGTAGTAAAAAGAAATTTGAGGATTATATGAAGCACACGACTGAAAAATATAAATATATTGTTGTGAAACAAGATGAGATATTAAGGGATATATTTTTTGTTTTATAAACAATTACATATATAAATGACAACTATTATTATAAATCTTGTGGGTAAATCTGCTTCTGGAAAAACATTTCATAAATCAAGGTTCTTGTGTAGTACAAATGAGAATATTGTAAATTTACTTAAAAACACCCCGTGATACGCATTGTATCAACAACAACTAGAGCAATAAGACCTGGAGAAGTAAAAGGTGAAGATTATCACTATATTTCAGTGGAGGAACATATGCGATTGAGGAATGAAGGACAAATATTTGAGGAGGTTTCTCTTGGTACAACAAAATATTCACATTGTAAGAGTGAGTTAAAGAAACTAAAATCTGGTGGTGTTGGGATATTAGAAACTAATCCAGAAGGAACGAGACAAATTATTAAATATCTGAGCGGAGTGAAGATTTTATCATTCGGTTTTGATGTTGATGAAGAAACTCAACACAAACGTATGAAAAGCAGAGATGCAAGGATTAGTGAAGAAGAAATTACAACTCGCATTAATGTTAATAAAGAATTTGATGAAATATTTAAAGAAAAGGATTTATTTGAACACATCTACTTGAATGATGAAGAAAAGGAAAATTTCCCTGTTGATCTTTACAATTCATTAAATGATATTTTACAATAAATAAATGGATACAAAAGAAAGAGCAAGAAGATTTAAGGAACATCAAGAGTTGGTTTCAAAAGTTGTAAAACAACAGGAAGACATAAAGAAGAAACGCAGACAGAAACTAACGGGCGAAGAAGCATTTGAAAAAAAACAAGAGAAATTTTTTAAACCACTTTTAAAAACTTCCCAAGAAAAAATGAAAGATGTTTCCACAGTTCCCACAGTAGAATATACTCCTAGAAAGCTTCAAATGTTAAAAGATTTCAGTCAAATGACGGAGGAAGAATTAGAGCATTTAGGAGAATTAGAATATGATGATGAAGGTTTATTTCAACAACTGGAAGAGATTAATCAACCCCCTGATTATATTGTGAATGCTGTTCAAAACAATGAATATTCAGCGGATTCAAAAACCAAAGCAGGACTCATTCCAACAGAACAACCAGCAATATTTCATCTTGTTCAAGAAAAGGTATTGATATTTAATGATGAATTAAGGTTCTTAAGTTCTGCTCAACCCCTGTTAAACTAACTCCGAGATTAATGTTTCTTCTCACAAAAGATGGAAGACAAGGTTCAACTGTGAGGGATGAATCAAAGTATATTGATAAACCATTAGATATGGAAAATAATGATGATAGAGTATATATTGATTTGCTGAACACTCTAAATTATAAGGTTATTCTTTCTGGTAAAAGTAGGAAGAATGAGAAGGAGAAACACATTATTCAGGCTTTAAGTATCCTTGGTTCAGGTATTAGTTTTCTTCCAAATGACCCATCGCAATTAGTTAATAGACTGTTATTGTTGTTCGGCAGTAAGAAGGCTGGAAATAACAATTGTTTTAATGAAGCATCAGCCATTTTAGACCAGTTGATGAACATGAAAATAATTAATAAATCTCAATATAAAGACATTTTAACTCATATTAAATAAGATGAGAAGCACAATCCTGAGTTTTAATTTCACAACAAGCGACCACACATCTTCATTCCCATACCCACTACAACTTGACACAACAAAAGAATATGAGGCATCTTTATTGTCCATGGAGACTTATAATACCTTATTTAATATAACCGAGAAAAATGACAAGTTTAGTTATAATCCGGGAAGTGGATACAAAACGATAACAGTCTCACCCGGAGCATACGAGATTTCTCAAATATCTTCCGAAATTGCTCGTCTTATGAAAGAACAGGGTGATGAACCAAAAAATATTGTTATAAACATTCAAAAACATACTTCAAAATCAACGATTAAAGTTAAAAATAACTACAAGGTTGATTTCACAATTGATAATTCATTTAGAGAGTTATTAGGTTTCTCCTCAAAAAAGATTGAAACTAATGGGACGTTTTACAGTGATAATGTCATTCAAATATCCTCAGGAATAAATTCGGTGTTAATTCACTGTGATTTGATTGATGGTGCTTATAATGATGGATTAAAAACAAATACAATATTTTCATTCAGCGCATACTCAACCCCAATTGGTTATAAATTCAATATGGAGCCTAAAAATTTGGTTTATCTACCTGTGTCAGGAAAAACCATACACAGAGTAAATTTTAGGATAACCGACCAAGATAATCGTGTGATTTCTTTTAATGGAGAAGTTATATCCATCAGAATTCACCTACGTGAAGTTTTTCAATAAATAAATACGATGGTTATTGTGAGGAAGCACGAGTTGGGAAAATATAAAATAATTACAGGGGATGGGATGTTCCTTTCCGTACTACAAGGGTGAAGGTATGTATCTTGGTAGAGGATACTATAAACCTAAGAGACAAAGGGGTGTTGGACATCAATTTAGAGGAGATGGGATAATTGATACTCTCATGGGTATTGGTTCAACTATTCTTAAACATAAAGACCTAATTGGTTCAACTGCTTCTGCTGTGGGAAATGTAGCAGGTGCCGTAAAGAGTATAAAAGATGCTCAGAAAGAATCTCATAAATTACAAGCAATAAAAGAAATTAAGAAAGGTAAAACTCAGTTGTCCCCCCAAGAACGACAGAAAATAATTCAAATACTTGGATCAGGGTTTCAAAAGTTTTAACATCTTTTTTCCTAAATAAATACAAGTATGGAAGCAATTGATAGTATCTATGATTTGGATGATACTATTATTATCTCAAACTCCACTAAAAAAGAAGATTACTTCAAGGTAAATGCAATAACTGGAACAGACTGGAATACAAATGGTACAAAAGTTTTGAAATAAATAATCAACAAACCTATTTGAATCTCTCCGAAAGTTTCTTGTTGTGTAAATTTAAATTCACTAAGGCTGGGAATAACACAAACGCTACACTTGTAAATGATTTCTTCTGGAAAATGTTTGATAGTGTGCGATTGTATATTGGAACACAAGAAGTTGAAGCGGTTGATTATGTCTCTGCTGTATCTGAAATGATGAAATTTACACTCTATACATTCAGTGATAGAATGGGAAAGGGGTCTGTCGAAGGTTTTATTCCTGATATGTCAACGGGAACAAACACAGACCCTGGGTATACTCAAAGGAAAGGAATGTATAATGATGATACAAAAGCAGAAAATAGTTTTACTGTGGCAGTTCCTCTTAAAGGTATATTTGGATTTTGTGATTATGATAAAGTTCTGTATGGTCTTAAAATTAGATTTCAACTACAAAGGAATGATAATGAAAATAGATTGCTTTTTGGTGTTGGTAATGCTTTTGGTGATCAGAATAAATTTGTAATTGAGGAGATGAGTTGGTATATCAGTGAATATACTCCTAATCTTAAAACAGAAGAGATGTTGAATCGAAGACTTAACTCAAAAAAACCACTCAGTGTATCATACCTCAAAAGAAGATGTCAACACGTTAAACTCAATCAAACTACTTACACGTGGAATTTGGGTGTTCTGGAAGGAAAGCCACGATATCTGTGGATGATTTTTAAAAAGCCAGATGGTGATACTGCGACTGATAAGAATAATGCATTGAGTGATAATGCTAAGGTGAAACAACTTCGCGTTTCTCTAGATGGAACATTTTATCCACGAGATAGATTGGAAATTAATTGGGAAAAAAATGATTTTGCTGAAGCATACAAGTCTTACCAAAAGGTGTGTGAAAGTAATGGAAATAAAGAACCTATTTTGGATATGACAGCATTTAAAAGTTTGTATACAATCTATACGTTTGACCTGAGCGCTCAAAAAGAAACTATAAAGTCTAATCGAGTGGATACTTCCCTATACATTGAAAGAGGAGAGAGTGAAGAAGTTGATACATATTGTTTGCTTTTGGAAGAAACAGAATTGCAGATTAATACAGATAATGGTGTGATGATTAGTCTCACATAATTTTTTTGTTAAATAAATGAGTGGCAAAGTACCAACTGGGGTATATGTTAATCAAATCAATCTTCATAAACTATCATCTTGTGTTCAAAATCAAAAGCCTTGTACGATTAACGTTAATACAATTCAGAGAAAAGGAGCAGTAAGAATTGATGTTTTGCTCACAAGAGAACAGGTTAAAATCTTGAATGACACTGGCTCACTTAAAATTAAAATGACAAAACCAATGTTAAAAAAATATTCAATAAGAGAGACGAGTGGAGGATTTCTCCCATTTCTAATTCCTTTATTTGCTGGTTTAAGTGCGGTTGGAGCATTGACGGGTGGTATTTCAACAGCGGTCAAAACTGCCAACGAAAGGAAGGCTCAACTCCAGGCTCAAAAAGAATTGGAAAGACATAACAAAGAGTTGGAGAAACAAATTAGTGGAAGTGGTGTAATTGTAGATTTTGCTGAAAAACTTGAAGGTCTGCCTGATAAAGCGAGATTGTTAGTTGGAGATATGCTTTCTTCTATAGCACAAGCAGGTGTAAAATTAACGAAAAGAGGTAATGGATTATATCTTTCTAATAAATAAATGAGCATTGATGAGTGGTTGAAAGAATTTGGAAAGAATACAACATCAAATTTACAACTTGTCAAATATTGTAAGAAATTAAAAATTCATAATGTGGTTATTTGTATGAGAGATGAATTAACAAATGTGTCGAAACATACAAAGAATATTATTATGAACTTAGAAGATAATGATGGGAACGGTTCTCATTGGGTTTGTATTTTTAATAGTCAAGACAAATATTATTTTGATAGTTTTGGTCTTCCACCACCTGTTGAAGTCATAAAATTCTTACAGAATGGTGTTTATCAAACATTTCAAGTCCAAGAATTAAATTCCAAGTGTTGTGGTCAATTATGTCTATATGTGTTATTTCAACTCAACAAAAATAAAAAATTTTATGATATTATTTTTAATCTAATATAAATGACTTATGTTGGTAAAGATGGTTCTATCTTTGGTGTATCTCAAGAACTGGATATTGATTTATCAAATTATTATACAAAGGCACAGGCTGAACGATATAAATATAATATAAACAAAAATATTAACATGAAAAATGCTTATAAATTAAAAAATTATCCAAGCCCGACTGACGCGAATGACTTGGTGAGATTAAGCGATTTATCACAATATATATACTTAAATAAAACGGCTGTGTATGCTAAAGATACAGAAGTGTTGATATTATCTCCAGGTCATACAGAATTCACAGTTCGAATTAAAATAAATTTTTATAAAGAAGGGCGTATCGTTTGTATGAGAATAGAACAATGGGGGTATGATATGAATGATTTAGGGTATAATTGGTCATTTAAAATTAACCTCGAAGACCTGGAACAATTAAATCAGTCTCGTAAGGAAGAATATTATCCACTTGGTATCGAGAATGAGTTTTGTGGAGCCACGATTAGTAAACAACAAATAAAAGAATTTAATAAGGGTAAATATAATAATGGTTTTGCCCTTGTTTATCTCCTGAAAACAGAAAAAACAGGATTATATATAATAAGTAAGGAAATACAAAATGATTTAACTATGGGAAGATGGGGAGGTGTTTCGTGCCATAATATTATTCTAACATATATTTCTAATACATAAATGACAGCAAGAAGGCTTCAAGAAAATTATCATTTCTGTGTTCAAGCATACCTTCAAGAAAAGGGTATTCGGTATTTTAATAAATATGTTCTACAACATAAGAATGAGGTATTTTCAATAAAAGATTGGCATTATGCTGATGTTGATAAACCAACAACTTTAGATTTAATTAGAATGTTAAATAATGAAAAAATTATAAGGTTAAGAAAAGGTAAGGCTCTTTTAGAAATTCAAAAGAAATTTTATTGGTATCCTGTTGTAAAAAAATTATTTTGGATACAGGAATAACAAGAAATCCTGATGAATATATGTATAATATTCTATGGGGTGTAAACGATTCAAGTATAGTAAGGGATGAGGAAGGAGTTGAAGAAGAGAGGGAAGAGGAGGAAAAGGAGAAGGAGGAGAGAGAGAAGGAGGAAAGAGAGAATAGAGAGAGGGAGGAAAGAGAGAAGAGAGAGAGGGAGGAAAGAGAGAAGAGAGAGAGGGAGAAGAAAGAGAAGGAGGAAAAGGAGAAGAGAGAGAAGGAGGAAAGAGAGAAGAGAGAGAAGGAGGAAAAGGAGAAGAGAGAGAGGGAGGAAAGAGAGAGAATGAATAAATATCAAAATATGGAAACCAGTGAGATTCAAAAAAGAATAGAGGTATTACAGAAAATAACTCAACCCACCGAGGAGGAAAACAAAGAATTGACAAGTCTATTTGCAATACTTTCGACAAGACTATTAGCATCGACAAGATATAGATTTTAATTCAAGTTTTTTCTTAAATAAATGGAGGAGAGAGTGAAGGCATTTCTAAGGATTCTTTATGTTTTAAAAATTAAGATTCAAATGTGCATGTTGGAAACTAAAAAGGTTTTTGCACTCTGCAGAAATTTTTCTCATAAATAAATGAGTTATTGTCTCAAATGTAAAAAGAAAACTAATACTAAAAATATTTCATATATTAAAAGTAAAAATAACAGGGTTATACAAAAAGGTATATGTTTGGTGTGTGGTTCAAAAAAAATCAATTTATCTCCAAACACAAACTCGGAGGAGATATACAAAAGTTTTTATCAGGAAGTAAATTTACAACTACTGGAATACCAGGGGAATTACATCTTCCAGGTTATTCTTTCTGTGGTCCAGGCACAAACTTAGATAAAAGATTAGATGAGGCAGACAATCCTAAATCCTGGAGTAAACCAATCAATAGAGTTGATGAAGTGTGCATGAGACACGATATTGATTATGGGAATACCACAACGTTGGAAGAAAAGCATGAAGCCGATAGAGAAATGTTGTATAATTTGTCTCTGATACAAAATCTAACCTTGAGAGAAAAAGTTGATAGGTTCATCGTGAAGAAGATGATTAGTGCTAAATTGAAACTTGGACTTGGAAATTCAAAAAACTTATAGGCTCTAATGATGCCATTAAGACTGAAGAGCAATTAGCTGATGAATTACATAAACCAATATTCACAAAGTTTCAGAGAAGGAAAGTTTATTCCAAGGAAGTTGATTATATCTGGTCTGCTGATTTGATTGAACTCAATAATGATAAGGGGTACAAGTATGCTTTAACCGTTATTGATTTGAGGAGTAGATATGCGTGGGTTGTCCCTTTAAAAAACAAAACAGGTAATACTCTTATGTTAGCTTTTCAACAGATATTTAATAAAAGTAAGAGAAAACCTAAGAAATTGTGGACTGATGAGGGTAGAGAGTTTTATAACAAGACATTTATGAATTCTCTAAAAAATAACAGTATTACATTATACAGTACCTTTAATGAAGGGAAGGCAGTTGTTGTTGAACGTTTTAATCGTACCTTAAAAGAGAGACTATATAAAAAATTCACACAACTCGGTTCACAACAATGGTCATCTTTTATTCAGGATATTGTGGATAAGTATAATGACACGATTCACACGTCAACGAATATGAAGCCATCAGAAACATTTACAAAATTAAAATATGAAAAAGAGATTAATGTCAGAAAACCTAAGTTCAAAGTTGGTGATATCGTAAGAATATATAGGTGGAAATCTCATTTTGAAAAGGGTTTTACTGAACGATGGACGAAAGAACTTTTTAAAATTGTTGATGTAATAGATACAGTTCCTTGGACTTATAAAATATATGATTTGGAAGGGTAAGAGATTTTAGGTTCATTTTATTCACAGGAATTACAAAAGACAAAACTAAGCAGATAATACACCTTTGTGGACACTAGAGGGACAAGTCCGAGGTGTATTACAGTATATAATGTGTGTCAAGGGGGACGTTCTTAGATCTGTGAACCCCAAACACAGAATCCTCAACTGAATAGTCAAGGCTTAACTTTTGTTTGTGTGTGTGTGCAATGGGAGCAATAGGTTGGCGCTTCACTCCCTCCTACTATACACCGTTGTGGACACTCGAGGGCCAAGTCCGAGGTGTATAACAGTATATAATGTGTGTCAAGGGGGACGTTCTTAGATCTGTGAACCCCAAACACAGAATCCTCAACTGAATAGTCAAGGCTTAACTTTTGTTTGTTGATGTGTATGTGTGTGTGTGTCCCAACCCTCACATTCAAAATCTCAACCCCAACCCTCACATTCAAAATCTCAACCCCAACTCAATCCTCGCCCAACACAATGTCTTTTTCAAAATGAGATTTCCACCTATATATATATATATTTTTACGTTTTTTTTTTCTTCTTCCAATTCTGTCTTTTAAGGCTTTCAGGTTTGATGACGTAGAAAGAGGGAGTAAGCCTGCACTTTCTTCCCAGAACTTTCTTGATCTTGCTCCCATCAAGCACCATCCGACAAAGAACTACATCGATAGGTTTAGATCCCAAAGAGTGATAGCAACTCCAAAAGTCTCCAAAATATAAATAAATAAAATAATAATAATAATAAATAAATAAATAAATAAATAAAAGCCCCCAAAAAAGTTTCAAGTGTCCAACATAAACCCAACTCTCCAAGTCTTCAAGGTATAACCACATTCCCGTTGAGTTTCCAAGATATGTATCACATTGTGAGTTATCAATCCAGAACCCACATTTCAAGTATTCAAAGTAAAACCAACTTACAAAGTCTCTTAAGGATAACTCATTTACTGATTTTTTCAAAATTTGTGAGTCTCCAAGGTAGGCCCCATATTTAGAACCATCTTGGCAGAACCCTTTTCCTGAGTCTCCAAGGTAGTTATTTAAACCATCAAGGCAGAACTCATTTACTGATTTTTTCAAAATTTGTGAGTCTCCAAGGTAGGCCCCATATTTAGAACCATCTTGGCAGAACCCTTTTCCTGAGTCTCCAAGGTAGTTATTTAAACCATCAAGGCAGAACTCATTTACTGATTTTTTCAAAATTTGTGAGTCTCCAAGGTAGGCCCCATATTTAGAACCATCTTGGCAGAACCCTTTTCCTGAGTCTCCAAGGTAGTTATTTAAACCATCAAGGCAGAACTCATTTACTGATTTTTTCAAAATTTGTGAGTCTCCAAGGTAGGCCCCATATTTAGAACCATCTTGGCAAAACCCTTTTCCTGAGTCTCCAAGGTAGTTATTTAAACCATCAAGGCAGAACTCATTTACTGATTTTTTCAAAATTTGTGAGTCTCCAAGGTAAAACTTGTATTCTGGCTCATCAAGGTATAACTTGTTCAGTGGGTATTGTCTTGATAACTCACAATGAGTACTATTGCTGTAAAACTCTTTTTCAGGATTTTGCTGGTCTCCAAGGTATAACTCTTTGGTTGGGTCATCAAGGACAAACTCGTTCTGTGGGTCTTGGTCGCTCATAAGGTCTTCAACCAAGCCAACAATTTCGCCCCAAGTTGTAGCAAAAGCAGTATTTTCATTTCGTATTTCAGACACAATTTCCTGTGAGAGAAAATAATAATGTATTAATTAAGTTATTTAATTATTAAATGAGTATGCTTCAATCAAAGTTTGAAAATAGGAAAATAAAAAATCTTACCTCAATAGATAAGAGGTTTGAATCCAGTTCATCAACTTGAAGGTTTAGTTCCATAGAAGACAGAGAGTTCCAAGGAACACTAAAGTCATCCCACTCAAGGTCTTCAACCAAGCCAACAATTTCCCCCAAGTTGTAGCAAAAGCAGTATTTTCAGATACAATTTCCTGTGAGAGAAAATAATAATGTATTAATTAAGTTATTTAATTATTAAATGAGTATGCTTCAATCAAAGTTTGAAAATAGGAAAATAAAAAATCTTACCTCAATAGATAAGAGGTTTGAATCCAGTTCATCAACTTGAAGGTTTAGTTCCATAGAAGACAGAGAGTTTGAGACAAGCACACAGAACACCATTGCCAGCAAGAACAAATGTTTAAAATGGAGCCTGGGTTTGAAGTTTTTATAGAGAAAGACTGGTGGGTGTGGTTTCCTTTGGAAATTCCCTGGGCAAGCCTAGGCAAGCCTTCATTGGGAAATTTTTCAAAACCATAACATCCTGTAATTTTCTAGTGATTTCTTTGTGAGTCAGAGATGAACTGGAAATGATGTAAGAGTGGGCGGGGCTTAGCAAAAGTAGGCGGAGCTTAGGAAAAGTGGGCGTGGCTTAGAAAAAATACCTTATGAAAAGTGGGCGGAGCTTAGCAAAAGTGGGCGGGGCTTAGGAAAAGTGGGCGTGGCTTAGAAAAATATCTTATGAAAAGTGGGCGGAGCTTAGCAAAAGTGGGCGGAGCTTAGGAAAAGTGGGCGTGGCTTAGAAAAATTACCTTATGAAAAGTGGGCGGGGCTTAACAAAAGTGGGCGGGGCTTAAAGAAAAGTGGGCGGGGCTTAACAAAAAATAACCTGTGGCTCAGGAGGTGGTCAAACAAGAGCATTAAGAGAAGTTTATCATTTCGTAATGGCACAAAAGGGGTATCTTAAAAAATATAAAGATTCAAATGTTTTGTTTGTCAATATTTTAGATGGGGATTATTGTGCAAAGAAAATTAAACTATTGAAGGAATTTGAGAATGAACAAATCTTTATAGGTTCAATGAGTGAGCTGTTCAACCCCCAGGTGTTCAATTCAATGAGGTTCAACCTCCAAGTTAAAAGGGGAGACAAATAAATATACCTTGGGATAAAAAGGGGATTTATTTTTAGGAAAAAAAAATATAAATCGCTGAAAATCCCCCATTCATTTACATGGGGAAAAGTGAGCCAGAATCAGTATTCTTACCCTACTGTGGTGAGGTGTTTTTAATACCATCGTGGTGAGGTGTTTTTAATAACGTCGTGGTGAGGTGTTTTTAATAATGTGGTGGTAAGGTGTTTTTAATAATGTGGTGATAAAGTGTTTTTAATAACATGGTGGTCAGGTGTTTTTAATAACGTGGTGGTGAGGTGTTTTTAATAACGTGGCGGCGAGGTGTTTTCTAATAACATGGTGGTGAGGTGTTTTTCATAATGTGGTGGTGAGGTGTTTTTAGTAATGTGGTGGTGAGGTGTTTTTAATAATATGGTGGTGAGGTGGTTTTAGTAACGTGGTGGTGAGGTGTTTTTCGTGACGTGGTGAGGTGTTTTTAATACCATGTCAGTGAGGTGTTTTTCATAACATGGTGGTGAGGTGTTTTTAATACCATCGTGGTGAGTTGTTTTTAGTAACGTGGTGGTGAGGTGTTTTAATACCATCGTGGTGAGGTGTTTTTAGTCATGTGGTGGTGAGGTGTCTTTAATACCATGTTAGTGAGGTGTTTTTAGAAACGTGGTTGTGAGGTGTTTTTAATACCATCGTGGTGAGTTGTTTTTTGTTACGTGGTGGTGAGGTTTTTTTAATCCCGTGGCTGTGAGGTGTTTTTAGTAACGTGGTGGTGAGGTGTTTTTAATACCATCGTGGTGAGTTGTTTTTAGTAACGTGGTTGTGAAGTGTTTTTAATACCATCGTGGTGAGTTGTTTTTAGTAAGGTGGTGATGAGGTGTTTTTAATACCGTGGCTGTGAGGTGTTTTTAGTAACGTGGTTGTGAGGTGATTTTAATACCATCGTGGTGAGTTGTTTTTAGTAAGGTGGTGGTGAGGTGTTTTTAATACCGTGGCTGTGAGGTGTTTTTAGTAACGTGGTGGTGAGGTGTTTTTAATACCATTGTGGTGAGTTGTTTTTAGTAACGTGGTGGTGAGGTGTTTTTAATACCATTGTAGTGAGCTGTTTTTAGTGAGGTGGTGGTGAGGTTTTTTTAATACCATCGTGGTGGGTTGTTTTTCGTAACGTGGTTGTGAGGTGTTTTTAATACCATCGTGGTGAGGTGTTTTTAATAACGTCATGGTGAGGTGTTTTTAATAACGTCATGGTGAGGTGTTTTTAATAATGTGGTGGTGAGGTGTTTTTAATAATGTGGTGATAAAGTGTTTTTAATAACATGGTGGTAAGGTGTTTTTAATAACGTGGTTGTGAGGTGTTTTTAATAACATGGTGGTGAGGTGTTTTTCATAATGTGGTGTTGAGGTGTTTTTAGTAATGTGGTGGTGAGGTGGTTTTAGTAACGTGGTGGTGAGGTGTTTTTAGTGACGTGGTAAGGTGTTTTTAATACCATGTCAGTGAGGTGTTTTTCATAACGTGGTGGTGAAGTGTTTTTAATACCATCGTGGTGAGTTGTTTTTAGTAACGTGGTGGTGAGGTGTTTTAATACCATCGTGGTGAGTTGTTTTTAGTAATGTGGTGGTGAGGTGTGTTTAATACCATCGTGGTGAGTTTTTTTAGTCACGTGGTGGTGAGGTTTTTTTAATACCATCGTGGTGAGGTATTTTTAGTCATGTGGTGGTGAGGTGTTTTTCATACCATGTCAGTGAGGTGTTTTTAGAAACGTGGTTGTGAGGTGTTTTTTACCATCGTGGTGAGTTGTTTTTTGTTACGTGGTGGTGAGGTTTTTTTAATCCCGTGGCTGAGGTGTTTTTAGTAACGTGGTGGTGAGGTGTTTTTAATACCATCATGGTGAGTTGTTTTTAGTAACGTGGTGGTGACGTGTTTTTAATACCATTGTGGTGAGTTGTTTTTAGTAATGTGGTGGTGAGGTGTTTTTAATACCATTGTAGTGAGCTGTTTTTAGTGACGTGGTGGTGAGGTTTTTTTAATACCATCGTGGTGGGTTGTTTTTCGTAACGTGGTTGTGAGGTGTTTTTAATACCATCGTGGTGAGTTGTTTTTGCAACGTGGTGGTGAGGTTTTTTTAATACCATCGTGGTGAGGTGTTTTTAAAACCGTGGCTGTGAGGCGTTTTTAGTAACGTGGTTGTGAGGTGTTTTTAATACCATGGTGCTGAGGTGTTTTTAATACCGTGGCTGTGGGGTGTTTTTAATACCATAGTGGTGAGTTGTTTTTAGTAACGTGGTGGTGAGGTGTTTTTAATACCATGGCTGTGAGGTGTTTTTCGTAACGTGGTGGTGAGGTGTTGTTAATACCATCGTGGTGAGTTGTTTTTAGTATCGTGGTGGTGAGGTGTTTTTAATACCATTGTGGTGAGTTGTTTTTTGTAACGTGGTGGTGAGGTGTTTTTTTTAATACCATCGTGGTGGGTTGTTTTTAGTAACGTGGTTGTGAGGTGTTTTTAATACCATCGTGGTGAGTTGTTTTTAGTAACGTGGTGGTGAGGTGTTTTTAATACCATCGTGGTGAGTTGTTTTTAGTAACGTGGTGGTGAGGTTTTTTTAATACCATTGTGGTGGGTTGTTTTTAAAACATTGTGGAAAGGTGTTTTGAATAACGTGGTGGTAAGATCTTTTTTATAACGTGGTGGTGATGTGTTTCTTAACACCATCGTGGTGAGGTGTTTTTAATCATGTGGTGGAAAGGTGTTTTTAATAACGTGGTGATAAAGTGTTTTTCATCACATGGTGGTGAGGTGTTTTTAATAATGTGGCAGCGAGGTGTTTTCTAATAACATGGTGGTAAGGTGTTTTTAATAACGTGGTTGTGAGGTGTTTTTAATACCATCGTGGTGAGGTGTTTTTAATACCATCGTGGTGAGTTGTTTTTAGTAACGTGCTGGTGAGGTTTTTTTAATACCATCGTGGTGGGTTGTTTTTCGTAACGTGGTTGTGAGGTGTTTTTAATACCATCGTGGTGAGGTGTTTTTAATAACGTCATGGTGAGGTGTTTTTAATAATGTGGTGGTAAGGTGTTTTTAATAATGTGGTGATAAAGTGTTTTTAATAACATGGTGGTAAGGTGTTTTTAATAACGTGGTTGTGAGGTGTTTTTAATAACATGGTGGTGAGGTGTTTTTCATAATGTGGTGTTGAGGTGTTTTTAGTAATGTGGTGGTGAGGTGGTTTTAGTAACGTGGTGGTGAGGTGTTTTTAGTGACGTGGTGAGGTGTTTTTAATACCATGTCAGTGAGGTGTTTTTCATAACGTGGTGGTGAAGTGTTTTTAATACCATCGTGGTGAGTTGTTTTTAGTAACGTGGTGGTGAGGTGTTTTAATACCATCGTGGTGAGTTTTTTTGAGTTATGTGGTGGTGAGGTTTTTTTAATACCATCGTGGTGAGTTGTTTTTAGTAATGTGGTGGTGAGGTGTGTTTAATACCATCGTGGTGAGTTTTTTTAGTCACGTGGTGGTGAGGTTTTTTTAATACCATCGTGGTGAGGTATTTTTAGTCATGTGGTGGTGAGGTGTTTTTCATACCATGTCAGTGAGGTGTTTTTAGAAACGTGGTTGTGAGGTGTTTTTTTACCATCGTGGTAAGTTGTTTTTTGTTACGTGGTGGTGAGGTTTTTTTAATCCCGTGGCTGAGGTGTTTTTAGTAACGTGGTGGTGAGGTGTTTTTAATACCATCGTGGTGAGTTGTTTTTAGTAACGTGGTGGTGACGTGTTTTTAATACCATTGTGGTGAGTTGTTTTTAGTAATGTGGTGGTGAGGTGTTTTTAATACCATTGTAGTGAGCTGTTTTTAGTGACGTGGTGGTGAGGTTTTTTTAATACCATCGTGGTGGGTTGTTTTTCGTAACGTGGTTGTGAGGTGTTTTTAATACCATTGTGGTGAGTTGTTTTTGCAACGTGGTGGTGAGGTTTTTTTAATACCATCGTGGTGAGGTGTTTTTAAAACCGTGGCTGTGAGGCGTTTTTAGTAACGTGGTTGTGAGGTGTTTTTAATACCATGGTGCTGAGGTGTTTTTAATACCGTGGCTGTGAGGTGTTTTTAATACCATAGTGGTGAGTTGTTTTTAGTAACGTGGTGGTGAGGTGTTTTTAATACCATGGCTGTGAGGTGTTTTTCGTAACGTGGTGGTGAGGTGTTGTTAATACCATCGTGGTGAGTTGTTTTTAGTATCGTGGTGGTGAGGTGTTTTTAATACCATTGTGGTGAGTTGTTTTTTGTAACGTGGTGGTGAGGTGTTTTTTTTAATACCATCGTGGTGGGTTGTTTTTAGTAACGTGGTTGTGAGGTGTTTTTAATACCATCGTGGTGAGTTGTTTTTAGTAACGTGGTGGTGAGGTGTTTTTAATACCATCGTGGTGAGTTGTTTTTAGTAACGTGGTGGTGAGGTTTTTTTAATACCATTGTGGTGGGTTGTTTTTAAAACATTGTGGAAAGGTGTTTTGAATAACGTGGTGGTAAGATCTTTTTTATAACGTGGTGGTGATGTGTTTCTTAACACCATCGTGGTGAGGTGTTTTTAATCATGTGGTGGAAAGGTGTTTTTAATAACGTGGTGATAAAGTGTTTTTCATCACATGGTGGTGAGGTGTTTTTAATAATGTGGCAGCGAGGTGTTTTCTAATAACATGGTGGTAAGGTGTTTTTAATAACGTGGTTGTGAGGTGTTTTTAATAACGTCGCGGAGAGGTGTTTTCTAATAACATGGTGGTGAGGTGTTTTTAATAACGTCTCAGCGAGGTGTTTTCTAATAACATGGTGGTGAGGTGTTTTTTATAACATGGTGGTAAGGTGTTTTTAATAACATGGTGGTAAGGTGTTTTCTCATGACATGGTGGTAAGGTGTTTTTAATAACATGGTGGTGAGGTGTTTTTAATAATGTGGTGGTGAGGTGTTTTTAGTAACGTGGTTGTGAGGTGTTTTATTACCGTGGCTGTGAGGTGTTTTTAGTAACGTGGTTGTGAGGTGTTTTTAATACCATCGTGGTGAGGTGTTTTTAGTAACGTGGTGGTGAGGTGTTTTTAATACCATTGTGCTGAGTTGGTTTTAGTAACGTGGTGGTGAAGTTTTTTTCATACCATCGTGGTGGGTTGTTTTTAGTAACGTGGTTGTGAGGTGTTTTTAATACCATCGTGGTGAGTTGTTTTTAGTAACATGCTGGTGAGGTGTTTTTAATACCATCGTGGTGAGTTGTTTTTCGTAACGTGGTGGTGAGGTGTTTTAATACCAGTGTGGTGAGTTGTTTTTCGTAACGTGGTGGTGAGGTTTTTTAATACCATCGTGGTGGGTTGTTTTTCGTAACGTGGTTGTGAGGTGTTTTTAACACCATCGTGGTGACGTGTTTTTAATAATGTGGTGGTAAGGTGTTTTTAATAACGTGGTGATAGTGTTTTTAATAACGTGGTGGTGAGGTGTTTTTAATAACGTGACGGCGAGGTGTTTTCTAATAACATTGTGGTAAGGTGTTTTTAATAACATGGTGGAAAGGTGTTTTTAATAACGTGGTTGTGAGGTGTTTTTAATAATATGGTGGTAAGGTGTTTTTCGTAAAGTGGTGGTGAGGTGTTTTTAATAATATGGTGGTGAGGTGGTTTTAGTAACGTGGTGGTGAGGTGTTTTTAATACCATGTCAGTGAGGTGTTTTTCGTAACGTGATGGTGAGGTGTTTTTCATACCATCGTGGTGAGTTGTTTTTAGTAACGTGGTGGTGAGGTGTTTTTAATACCATTGTGTTGAGTTTTTTTAGTAATGTGGTGGTGAGGTTTTTTAATACCATCATGGTGAGTTGTTTTTAGTTATGTGGTGGTGAGGTGTTTTTAATACCATTGTGGTGAGTTTTTTTAGTAACGTGGTTGTGAGGTGTTTTCAATACCATGGCTGTGAGGTGTTTTTAGTAACGTGGTGGTGAGGTTTTTTAATACCATCATGGTGAGTTGTTTTTAGTAATGTGGTGGTGAGGTGTTTTTAATACCATCGTGGTGAGTTTTTTTTAGTAATGTGGTGGTGAGGTTTTTTTAATACCATCGTGGTGAGTTGTTTTTAGTAATGTGGTGGTGAGGTGTTTTTAATACCATCGTGGTGAGTTGTTTTTAGTAACGTGGTGGTGAGGTTTTTTTTTAATACCATCGTGGTGAGGTGTTTTTAAAACCATGGCAGTGAGGAGTTTTTCGTAACGTGGAGGTGAGGTTTTTTAATACCATGGTTGTGAGGTGTTTTTAATACCATCGTGGTGAGGTGTTTTTAATAACGTAGTGGTGAGGTGTTTTTAATACCATCGTGGTGAGGTGTTTTTAATGACGTAATGGTGAGGTGCTTTTAATACCGTGGTTGTGAGGTGTTTTTAATACCATCGTGGTGAGGTGTTTTTAATAACGTAGTGGTGAGGTGTTTTTAGTCATGTGGTGGTGAAGTGTTTTTAATACCATGGTGGTGAGGTGTTTTTCATAACGTGATGGTGAGCTTTTTTTAATGACGTGGTGATGAGGTGTTTTTAATAACATAGTGGTAGGGTGTTTTTAATAACATGGTGGTTGGGTGTTTTTAATAACATGGTGGTAAGGTGTTTTTAATAATGTGGTTGTGAGGTGTTTTTAATAATGTGGTGGTGACTGGTGAGGTGTTTTTAGTAACGTGGTGGTGAGGTGTTTTCACAATATGGTGGTGAGGTGTTTTTAGTAACGTGGTGGTGAGGTGTTTTTGCTAACGTGGTGGTGAGGTGTTTTTAATACCATGTCAGTGAGGTGTTTTTAGTAATGTGGTGGTGAGGTGTTTTTAATACCATGTCAGTGAGGTGTTTTTAATAACGTCGTTGTGAGGTGTTTTTAATAACGTCGTTGTGAGGTGTTTTTAGTTACGTGGTGGTGAGGTTTTTTTATACCGTGGCTGTGAGGTGTTTTTAATAACGTAGTAGTGAGGTGTTTTTAATAACATGGTGAGGTGTTTTTAATAACGTGGTGGTAAGGTGTTTTTAATACCGTGGCTGTGAGGTGTTTTTCGTAACGTGGTTGTGAGGTGTTTTTAATACCATCGTGGTGAGTTGTTTTTAGTAACGTGGTGGTGAGGTGTTTTTAATACCATCGTGGTGAGTTGTTTTTAGTAACGTGGTGGTGACGTGTTTTTAATACCATTGTGGTGAGTTGTTTTTAGTAATGTGGTGGTGAGGTGTTTTTAATACCATTGTAGTGAGCTGTTTTTAGTGACGTGGTGGTGAGGTTTTTTTAATACCATCGTGGTGGGTTGTTTTTCGTAACGTGGTTGTGAGGTGTTTTTAATACCATTGTGGTGAGTTGTTTTTCGTAACGTGGTGGTGAGGTGTTTTTAAAACCATCGTGGTGAGTTGTTTTTGCAACGTGGTGGTGAGGTTTTTTTAATACCATCGTGGTGAGGTGTTTTTAAAACCGTGGCTGTGAGGCGTTTTTAGTAACGTGGTTGTGAGGTGTTTTTAATACCATGGTGCTGAGGTGTTTTTAATACCGTGGCTGTGAGGTGTTTTTAGTAACGTGGTTGTGAGGTGTTTTTAATACCATAGTGGTGAGTTGTTTTTAGTAACGTGGTGGTGAGGTGTTTTTAATACCATGGCTGTTAGGTGTTTTTCGTAACGTGGTGGTGAGGTGTTGTTAATACCATCGTGGTGAGTTGTTTTTAGTATCGTGGTGGTGAGGTGTTTTTAATACCATTGTGGTGAGTTGTTTTTTGTAACGTGGTGGTGAGGTGTTTTTTTTAATACCATCGTGGTGGGTTGTTTTTAGTAACGTGGTTGTGAGGTGTTTTTAATACCATCGTGGTGGGTTGTTTTTAGTAACGTGGTTGTGAGGTGTTTTTAATACCATCGTGGTGAGTTGTTTTTAGTAACGTGGTGGTGAGGTTTTTTTAATACCATTGTGGTGGGTTGTTTTTAAAACATTGTGGAAAGGTGTTTTGAATAACGTGGTGGTAAGATCTTTTTTATAACGTGGTGGTGATGTGTTTCTTAACACCATCGTGGTGAGGTGTTTTTAATCATGTGGTGGAAAGGTGTTTTTAATAACGTGTTGATAAAGTGTTTTTCATCACATGGTGGTGAGGTGTTTTTAATAATGTGGCAGCGAGGTGTTTTTTAATAACATGGTGGTAAGGTGTTTTTAATAACGTGGTTGTGAGGTGTTTTTAATAACGTCGCGGAGAGGTGTTTTCTAATAACATGGTGGTGAGGTGTTTTTAATAACGTCTCGGCGATGTGTTTTCTAATAACATGGTGGTGAGGTGTTTTTTATAACATGGTGGTAAGGTGTTTTTAATAACATGGTGGTAAGGTGTTTTCTCATGACATGGTGGTAAGGTGTTTTTAATAACATGGTGGTGAGGTGTTTTTAATAATGTGGTGGTGAGGTGTTTTTAGTAATGTGGTGAGGTCTTTTTTAATACCATCATGGTGAGGTGTTTTTCGTCATGTGGTGGTGAGGTGTTTTTAGTAACGTGGTTGTGAGGTGTTTTATTACCGTGGCTGTGAGGTGTTTTTAGTAACGTGGTTGTGAGGTGTTTTTAATACCATCGTGGTGAGGTGTTTTTAGTAACGTGGTGGTGAGGTGTTTTTAATACCATTGTGCTGAGTTGGTTTTAGTAACGTGGTGGTGAGGTGTTTTTAATACCATTGTGGTGAGATGTTTTTAGTAACGTGGTGGTGAAGTTTTTTTCATACCATCGTGGTGGGTTGTTTTTAGTAACGTGGTTGTGAGGTGTTTTTAATACCATCGTGGTGAGTTGTTTTTCGTAACATGCTGGTGAGGTGTTTTTAATACCATCGTGGTGAGTTGTTTTTCGTAACGTGGTGGTGAGGTGTTTTAATACCAGTGTGGTGAGTTGTTTTTCGTAACGTGGTGGTGAGGTTTTTTAATACCATCGTGGTGGGTTGTTTTTCGTAACGTGGTTGTGAGGTGTTTTTAACACCATCGTGGTGACGTGTTTTTAATAATGTGGTGGTAAGGTGTTTTTAATAACGTGGTGATAGTGTTTTTAATAACGTGGTGGTGAAGTGTTTTTAATAACGTGACGGCGAGGTGTTTTCTAATAACATTGTGGTAAGGTGTTTTTAATAACATGGTGGAAAGGTGTTTTTAATAACGTGGTTGTGAGGTGTTTTTAATAACATGGTGGTAAGGTGTTTTTCGTAAAGTGGTGGTGAGGTGTTTTTAATAATATGGTGGTGAGGTGGTTTTAGTAACGTGGTGGTGAGGTGTTTTTAATACCATGTCAGTGAGGTGTTTTTCGTAACGTGATGGTGAGGTGTTTTTCATACCATCGTGGTGAGTTGTTTTTAATAACGTGGTGGTGAGGTGTTTTTAATACCATTGTGGTGAGTTTTTTTAGTAATGTGGTGGTGAGGTTTTTTAATACCATCATGGTGAGTTGTTTTTAGTTATGTGGTGGTGAGGTGTTTTTAATACCATTGTGGTGAGTTTTTTTAGTAACGTGGTTGTGAGGTGTTTTCAATACCATGGCTGTGAGGTGTTTTTAGTAACGTGGTGGTGAGGTTTTTTAATACCATCATGGTGAGTTGTTTTTAGTAATGTGGTGGTGAGGTGTTTTTAATACCATCGTGGTGAGTTTTTTTAGTAATGTGGTGGTGAGGTTTTTTTAATACCATCGTGGTGAGTTGTTTTTAGTAATGTGGTGGTGAGGTGTTTTTAATACCATCGTGGTGAGTAGTTTTTAGTAACGTGGTGGTGAGGTTTTTTTTTAATACCATCGTGGTGAGGTGTTTTTAAAACCATGGCAGTGAGGAGTTTTTCGTAACGTGGAGGTGAGGTTTTTTAATACCATGGTTGTGAGGTGTTTTTAATACCATCGTGGTGAGGTGTTTTTAATAACGTAGTGGTGAGGTGTTTTTAATACCATCGTGGTGAGGTGTTTTTAATGACGTAATGGTGAGGTGCTTTTAATACCGTGGTTGTGAGGTGTTTTTAATACCATCGTGGTGAGGTGTTTTTAATAACGTAGTGGTGAGGTGTTTTTAGTCATGTGGTGGTGAAGTGTTTTTAATACCATGGTGGTGAGGTGTTTTTCATAACGTGATGGTGAGCTTTTTTTAATGACGTGGTGATGAGGTGTTTTTAATAACATAGTGGTAGGGTGTTTTTAATAACATGGTGGTAGGGTGTTTTTAATAACATGGTGGTAAGGTGTTTTTAATAATGTGGTTGTGAGGTGTTTTTAATAATGTGGTGGTGACTGGTGAGGTGTTTTTAGTAACGTGGTGGTGAGGTGTTTTCACAATATGGTGGTGAGGTGTTTTTAGTAACGTGGTGGTGAGGTGTTTTTGCTAACGTGGTGGTGAGGTGTTTTTAATACCATGTCAGTGAGGTGTTTTTAGTAATGTGGTGGTGAGGTGTTTTTAATACCATGTCAGTGAGGTGTTTTTAATAACGTCGTTGTGAGGTGTTTTTAATAACGTCGTTGTGAGGTGTTTTTAGTTACGTGGTGGTGAGGTTTTTTTAATACCGTGGCTGTAAGGTGTTTTTAATAACGTAGTAGTGAGGTGTTTTTAATAACATGGTGAGGTGTTTTTAATAACGTGGTGGTAAGGTGTTTTTAATACCGTGGCTGTGAGGTGTTTTTCGTAACGTGGTTGTGAGGTGTTTTTAATACCATCGTGGTGAGTTGTTTTTAGTAACGTGGTGGTGAGGTATTTTTAATACCATCGTGATGAGTTGTTTTTAATGACGTAGTGGTGAGGTGTTTTTAATACCATGGTTGTGAGGTGTTTTTAATACCATGGTTGTGAGGTGTTTTTAATACCATCGTGGTGAGGTGTTTTTAATAACGTAGTGGTGAGGTGTTTTTAGTCATGTGGTGGTGAGGTGTTTTTAATACCATCGTGGTGAGGTGATTTTAATGACATAGTGGTGAGGTGTTTTTAATACCGTGGTTGTGAGGTGTTTTTAATAACGTAGTGGTGAGGTGTTTTTAGTCATGTGGTGGTGAGGTGTTTTTAATACCATCATGGTGAGGTGTTTTTAATAACGTCGTGGTGAGGTGTTTTTAATAATGTGGTGGTAAGGTGTTTTTAATAACGTGGTGATAAAGTGTTTTTAATAACATGGTGGTCAGGTGTTTTTAATAACGTGGTGGTGAGGTGTTTTTAATAACGTGGCGGCGAGGTGTTTTCTAATAACATGGTGGTAAGGTGTTTTTAATAACGTGGTTGTGAGGTGTTTTTAATAACGTCGCGGTGAGGTGTTTTCTAATAACATGGTGGTAAGGTGTTTTTAATAACATGGTGGTAAGGTGTTTTCTCATGACATGGTGGTAAGGTGTTTTTAATAACATGGTGGTGAGGTGTTTTTAATAATGTGGTGGTGAGGTGTTTTTAGTAATGTGGTGGTGAGGTCTTTTTTAATACCATCATGGTGAGGTGTTTTTCGTCATGTGGTAGTGAGGTGTTTTTAATACCATGTCAGTGAGGTGTTTTTAGTAACGTGGTTGTGAGGTGTTTTTATTACCGTGGCTGTGAGGTGTTTTTAGTAACGTGGTTGTGAGGTGTTTTTAATACCATCGTGGTGAGTTGTTTTTGTAACGTGGTGGTGAGGTTTTTTTAATACCATCGTGGTGAGTTGTTTTTCGTAACGTGGTGGTGAGGTGTTTTAATACCAGTGTGGTGAGTTGTTTTTCGTAACGTGGTGGTGAGGTTTTTTAATACCATCGTGGTGGGTTGTTTTTCGTAACGTGGTTGTGAGGTGTTTTTAACACCATCGTGGTGAGGTGTTTTTAATAATGTGGTGGTAAGGTGTTTTTAATAACGTGGTGATCGTGTTTTTAATAACGTGGTGGTGAGGTGTTTTTAATAACGTGACGGCGAGGTGTTTTCTAATAACATTGTGGTAAGGTGTTTTTAATAACATGGTGGAAAGGTGTTTTTAATAACGTGGTTGTGAGGTGTTTTTAATAACATGGTGGTAAGGTGTTTTTCGTAAAGTGGTGGTGAGGTGTTTTTAATAATATGGTGGTGAGGTGGTTTTAGTAACGTGGTGGTGAGGTGTTTTTAATACCATGTCAGTGAGGTGTTTTTCGTAACGTGATGGTGAGGTGTTTTTCATACCATCGTGGTGAGTTGTTTTTAATAACGTGGTGGTGAGGTGTTTTTAATACCATTGTGGTGAGTTTTTTTAGTAATGTGGTGGTGAGGTTTTTTAATACCATCATGGTGAGTTGTTTTTAGTTATGTGGTGGTGAGGTGTTTTTAATACCATTGTGGTGAGTTTTTTTAGTAACGTGGTTGTGAGGTGTTTTCAATACCATGGCTGTGAGGTGTTTTTAGTAACGTGGTGGTGAGGTTTTTTAATACCATCATGGTGAGTTGTTTTTAGTAATGTGGTGGTGAGGTGTTTTTAATACCATCGTGGTGAGTTTTTTTAGTAATGTGGTGGTGAGGTTTTTTTAATACCATCGTGGTGAGTTTTTTTTTTTTTTTTTTTTTTTTTTTTTGTATACCTTGGTCGAGGCTCGTATGAGAGCTAACACACAACTCACAGCAAGGAGGCATGAGACAAGAGGGGCGGGAGTGGAAGGGACAAAACATTGGGGAACAGACACAGGTGAACTGTGGAAGGGAGAGGGATGGGGATGGGACGGGGAACATGGCGAGGGGAAGATGGACATTAAAGGGACTTTCAGGAAGGAAAGCAGGAGAATTGAAGGAAGTGGGCTTGGGTGGATTATCGGGAGTAGAAAAGATCGAGGATTTGGATGGGGAAGATAAGAGGTGGTGGTGAACAGCTGTTTTGAAAGCCTGAAGGGAAGAATGGGAAAGAATAGAGTGAGGAAGTTTATTCCAAAGGCGGGAAAAAAGAGGAATGAAAGAGTGAAGATGAGCAGTGATTCGTGATTTTGGTAGTTTTACCAGAAGGGGTTGTTGGCGGACCTTGAGCGCCCTGTGGAAATGTGGTTGGGACAAATCGCAGAGAGAGCAGGGGGCAAGGCTGAGAGGAGTCGGTAGAAGACAGAAAGACCACCGACCAACCTGCGGTGATTGAGTGAGAGGCCCAAAGACTCAGCTTCATTGCGGGAGATGCCAATGATCTTAAAAGCCCTGGTTTCGACAGCGTGAAGTCGAGAAAGGTGGGAGGCAGGAGCACCAGCCCAGAGGGGAGAGCAGTACTCCATCAGGCTACGGACAAAAGCTTTGTAAGTGGTCAGGAGCTCAAGAGGGCCGAGGAAGGACTTTGCACGACGCAGGATTCCCAGTCGGCGACTGGCTTTTGGGGCAAGGTTGGAAATGTGACTTTCCCAGGAAAGGTCATGGCAGATAGTGAGACCCAGAAGCTTGAAAGAAAAGACTTCTTCCAGAGGATTGTTGAGAAAGTGGATGGGGGGTTTTGTAAACGGTCCTTTCGAAGAGACATAGTGAGAGTGTGAGATTTGTCTGGATTGAAAGACATGTTCCACGTGTTGGACCAGTTTGTGATTTTATCCAGATCTGCAGTGAGCGAAGAAGCTGCTGCTTGCCGGTCTGAGGGATGACAGATGGTACGGCAGAGGGTTGAGTCATCGGCAAAGAGAAATAGAGGATTTTCCAGAGAGTCCGAGAGATCATTGATGAAAACCAGAGAAAAGAACAGGGCCCAGAACGCTACCTTGAGGAACTCCAGCCTGCACAGGAAGAGGGGATGAAAGAACTCCATTTAGGGCCACACGTTGACTGCGACAGGAGAGGAAGTCTGCGAGCCATGAGTGGAGATGGCCTTGAATACCATGGGCAGAGAGTTTGGTGAGTAGGGCAGGGTGCCAGACTGTGTCAAAAGCACGTGATATGTCCAGGGATACGGCTCGGATTTCCTGTCTGGCATTGAGGACCTCCATCCATTGATGGGAGAGCAGTAGCAGCATATCTAGGGTAGAGTGACCTGGTCTGAAACCAAATTGATGATTGGAAATCAAGCCATTGGAGAAGAGGAAGGATTTCATGTCTGAAGCGATGATGGATTCCATAACCTTGCTGATGATTGGGAGAAGGCTGATTGGTCTATAGTTACAGGGATCTGTTTTTGCACCTTTTATGCAGGGCAGTGATGTTAGCAGATTTCCAAGCAGATGGCAGATGACCTTGGGAAAATGAGAGGGTGAATAGAACAGAGAGAGGGTGAGCAAGAGCAGAAGAGCAGGCTTTGAGGACACGTGGGCTGATGCCGTCTGGACCGGTTGCAGAATCTGACTCGAGGTTTGAAAAGCAAGCTCTCCACCTTGTCAGGAGAAAAGGATACAGAGTCCAGGGACAGTTGGGTGCGACTGGGTAAAGTGGGTAGAGATAGTGATGGGTTTGGGACACAAGATTTAGCTGCAAACACCGAGTTTAGACATTCAGCTTTATCACGTGTGGAATCAGCAGTGCGGCCATTTGAGGTAAGGGAGGGGATGGAGGGGGAACATACACCAGAAACAGATTTGATTAAACGCCACCAGGATTTTTGAGGAGGAGAGAGGTTTGAGAGTTCAGACTCTGAGATGAGAAAGATGTTGTTTTCTGGCTCTCCTGAGGGTAGCTACACACTTGTTCCGAGCTTTGTGGAAAGAACTGAGATTGCTCCTCAGTTGGGTTTGCTTTCCATGAGGCAAAGGCAAGTTGTTTCAGGACAACTGCCTCGCCACAAGCTTCAGTAAACCAAGGGCGGGAGGAAGGGTAAGACAACTGAACACGAGAGGGGATAAATCTGTGCATGAGGGAGAGCAAGTTTCTTTGGAAGAATTCCCAGGATGAGTTGATGTTTGAGAAAGTAGTGATAGGAGACCAGTCTGTAAGTTTGATGGCTGCTCGGAGACCCTGCCAGTCGGCTTGAGTGAAATGCCAGACTCGACGGCGGTGAGGTGGTTCTCTGATAACAGCCAGAGAGATGTCCACTTTAATAAGGACGTGGTCAGAAGAACCAATTGGAGCGAAGGAAGAGCAGCAGATATTGTCAGGGAAATTTGTCAAAATCAGATCCAGAAGAGATGGAGTACCATTGGTTGAGATCCGGGTCAGGAAGTTGACCGATTGAGTCAGTCCCAATGAGTCACAGAAAGCTTTTGCTGATGTCCCATGGCAGGTGAGAGAGGTACCCACACCTAGCCAACTGGCGTGATGACAGTGAAGTCGCCACATAAGAGGAAGAGAGAGAGTTTGGATGAGAAGATAGAAGATGGTCCATGTTTTCGGAGAGTGAGGTGTAGATGGAGTCATCACTGTTCGGTGGACGGTACAGTACACATATAAACATGAGGTGGGGAGTGGAGGGGAAGCCGAAGCCAGAGGTATTCCTGGGGGTGTGGGGGAGTGAGAGCAGTGCAGGGAGAGTGAGGAATAGAGTCTTTGATGAAGAGAGCAACACCTCCACCAGGACGAGGCTCAGGTCTGTCATACCGTAAGAGGGAGTAACCAGGGAGAGATACTTGGGAGTCAGACACGTCTTGGGAGAGAGAAAGTTTCTGTTAGGCAGATAATGTCTGGTTTGTCAGTGGCAACCTGCATGGAAAGATCTGAAAGGTTTGAGCGAAGGCCCGGATATTTGAGGTCCACACTTTTAATGAAGAGGTAGGGGAGGAGGCTTTGGTGCAGGAGGTGGAGGGGCGGGGGAGGGTCGGACGAGGGACGAGGGGGGGAGGTAAGGAGGGTTGCTGAAGGAGTGTGGGGTATTGCAGAATAGCGAGGGGAGGGGGCCGAATGAGGAGGAGAAAAGGCTCTGTGGTGCTGTGAGAGAGGGGGGACAAGAGACAAGGAAGATGGCAGTTGAGGATTTGAGGAGGTGGAGTGAAGAGATGGAGGTGAGAGGGCAGTGGAGGGAGGCAGGTTGGTGGATGAGAGGGGGCAACTTAGAGAAGGAAGAGTGAGGGGGATGAAAGGTGGGAGAAAGGTGAGGGGGGAATTTTTGAAAGAGGTGAGAGGGAGACTTGGAGGGAGAAGAGTGGGATGGTTGCTTTGAGAGTGAGAGTGAGGGGTGAGGGGGTGAGTTGGCACTGAAGTTGGAAAAAAAGAATGGTTGATGGAAAGCGAGCATCCATGGCAAACTGTGGTTTTTAAAAGTTTTAGGTCAGAGATACGATTTAACACAATTCTTGATGGATGCAATGAAGGCGAATTCAGAGCATGGAGAGAAGAAGCGCTGTAATAGTTGGATTTTTTAGGCAAGGAATGAAGGAGAGGTCGAAATGAGAGCAGTCTGTTAAAATAGCAGAAGAGTAGTGCATTGTGAAACAGTAAAGAGTACCACATGTGTGAGAGAGGAAGATGAAGCATTATAAGATCGTTTTTGTTGTTAATATTAATGTATGAGAGAGTTCAACAGATAGTGGTAATGTTTTTTTTTAGTAATGTGGTGGTGAGGTGTTTTTAATACCATCGTGGTGAGTAGTTTTTAGTAACGTGGTGGTGAGGTTTTTTTTTAATACCATCGTGGTGAGGTGTTTTTAAAACCATGGCAGTGAGGAGTTTTTCGTAACGTGGAGGTGAGGTTTTTTAATACCATGGTTGTGAGGTGTTTTTAATACCATCGTGGTGAGGTGTTTTTAATAACGTAGTGGTGAGGTGTTTTTAATACCATCGTGGTGAGGTGTTTTTAATGACGTAATGGTGAGGTGCTTTTAATACCGTGGTTGTGAGGTGTTTTTAATACCATCGTGGTGAGGTGTTTTTAATAACGTAGTGGTGAGGTGTTTTTAGTCATGTGGTGGTGAAGTGTTTTTAATACCATGGTGGTGAGGTGTTTTTCATAACGTGATGGTGAGCTTTTTTTAATGACGTGGTGATGAGGTGTTTTTAATAACATAGTGGTAGGGTGTTTTTAATAACATGGTGGTAGGGTGTTTTTAATAGCATGGTGGTAAGGTGTTTTTAATAATGTGGTTGTGAGGTGTTTTTAATAATGTGGTGGTGACTGGTGAGGTGTTTTTAGTAACGTGGTGGTGAGGTGTTTTCACAATATGGTGGTGAGGTGTTTTTAGTAACGTGGTGGTGAGGTGTTTTTGCTAACGTGGTGGTGAGGTGTTTTTAATACCATGTCAGTGAGGTGTTTTTAGTAATGTGGTGGTGAGGTGTTTTTAATACCATGTCAGTGAGGTGTTTTTAATAACGTCGTTGTGAGGTGTTTTTAATAACGTCGTTGTGAGGTGTTTTTAGTTACGTGGTGGTGAGGTTTTTTTAATACCGTGGCTGTAAGGTGTTTTTAATAACGTAGTAGTGAGGTGTTTTTAATAACATGGTGAGGTGTTTTTAATAACGTGGTGGTAAGGTGTTTTTAATACCGTGGCTGTGAGGTGTTTTTCGTAACGTGGTTGTGAGGTGTTTTTAATACCATCGTGGTGAGTTGTTTTTAGTAACGTGGTGGTGAGGTATTTTTAATAACATCGTGATGAGTTGTTTTTAATGACGTAGTGGTGAGGTGTTTTTAATACCATGGTTGTGAGGTGTTTTTAATACCATGGTTGTGAGGTGTTTTTAATACCATCGTGGTGAGGTGTTTTTAATAACGTAGTGGTGAGGTGTTTTTAGTCATGTGGTGGTGAGGTGTTTTTAATACCATCGTGGTGAGGTGATTTTAATGACATAGTGGTGAGGTGTTTTTAATACCGTGGTTGTGAGGTGTTTTTAATAACGTAGTGGTGAGGTGTTTTTAGTCATGTGGTGGTGAGGTGTTTTTAATACCATCATGGTGAGGTGTTTTTAATAACGTCGTGGTGAGGTGTTTTTAATAATGTGGTGGTAAGGTGTTTTTAATAACGTGGTGATAAAGTGTTTTTAATAACATGGTGGTCAGGTGTTTTTAATAATGTGGTGGTGAGGTGTTTTTAATAACGTGGCGGCGAGGTGTTTTCTAATAACATGGTGGTAAGGTGTTTTTAATAACGTGGTTGTGAGGTGTTTTTAATAACGTCACGGTGAGGTGTTTTCTAATAACATGGTGGTAAGGTGTTTTTAATAACATGGTGGTAAGGTGTTTTCTCATGACATGGTGGTAAGGTGTTTTTAATAACATGGTGGTGAGGTGTTTTTAATAATGTGGTGGTGAGGTGTTTTTAGTAATGTGGTGGTGAGGTCTTTTTTAATACCATCATGGTGAGGTGTTTTTCGTCATGTGGTAGTGAGGTGTTTTTAATACCATGTCAGTGAGGTGTTTTTAGTAACGTGGTTGTGAGGTGTTTTTATTACCGTGGCTGTGAGGTGTTTTTAGTAACGTGGTTGTGAGGTGTTTTTAATACCATCGTGGTGAGTTGTTTTTAGTAACGTGCTGGTGAGGTGTTTTTAATACCATCGTGGTGAGTTGTTTTTGTAACGTGGTGGTGAGGTTTTTTTAATACCATCGTGGCGAGTTGTTTTTCGTAACGTGGTGGTGAGGTTTTTTAATACCATCGTGGTGGGTTGTTTTTCGTAACGTGGTTGTGAGGTGTTTTTAACACCATCGTGGTGAGGTGTTTTTAATAATGTGGTGGTAAGGTGTTTTTAATAACGTGGTGATCGTGTTTTTAATAACGTGGTGGTGAGGTGTTTTTAATAACGTGACGGCGAGGTGTTTTCTAATAACATGGTGGGAAGGTGTTTTTAATAACAAGGTGGAAAGGTGTTTTAAATAACGTGGTTGTGAGGTGTTTTTAATAACATGGTGTTAAGGTGTTTTTCGTAAAGTGGTGGTGAGGTGTTTTTAATAATATGGTGGTGAGGTGGTTTTAGTAACATGGTGGTGAGGTGTTTTTAATACCATGTCAGTGAGGTGTTTTTCGTAACGTGATGGTGAGATGTTTTTCATACCATCGTGGTGAGTTGTTTTTAGTAACGTGGTGGTGAGGTGTTTTTAATACCATTGTGGTGAGTTTTTTTAGTAATGTGGTGGTGAGGTTTTTTAATACCATCATGGTGAGTTGTTTTTAGTAATGTGGTGGTGAGGTGTTTTTAATACCATTGTGGTGAGTTTTTTTGGTAACGTGGTTGTGAGGTGTTTTCAATACCATGGCTGTGAGGTGTTTTTAGTAACGTGGTGGTGAGGTTTTTTTAATACCATCGTGGTGAGTTGTTTTAAGTAACGTGGTGGTGAGGTGTTTTTAATACCATCGTGGTGAGGTGTTTTTAGTAACGTGATGGTGAGGTGTTTTTAATACCATCATGGTGAGTTATTTTTAGTAACGTGGTGGTGAGGTGTTTTTAATACCATCATGGTGAGTTTTTTTAGTAATGTGGTGGTGAGGTTTTTTAATACCATCGTGGTGAGTTGTTTTTAGTAATGTGGTGGTGAGGTGTTTTTAATACCATCGTGGTGAGTTGTTTTTAGTAACGAGGTGGTGAGGTTTTTTTTAAATTCCATCGTGGTGAGGTGTTTTTAAAACCATGGCAGTGAGGAGTTTTTCGTAACGTGGAGGTGAGGTTTTTTAATACCATGGTTGTGAGGTGTTTTTAATACCATCGTGGAGAGGTGTTTTTAATAACGTAGTGGTGAGGTGTTTTTAATACCATCGTGGTGAGGTGTTTTTAATGACGTAATGGTGAGGTGCTTTTAATACCGTGGTTGTGAGGTGTTTTTAATACCATCGTGGTGAGGTGTTTTTAATAACGTAGTGGTGAGGTGTTTTTAGTCATGTGGTGGTGAAGTGTTTTTAATACCATGGTGGTGAGGTGTTTTTCATAATGTGATGGTGAGCTTTTTTTAATGATGTGGTGATGAGGTGTTTTTAATAACATAGTGGTATGGTGTTTTTAATAACATGGTGGTAGAGTGTTTTTAATAACATGGTGGTCAGGTGTTTTTAATAATGTGGTTGTGAGGCGTTTTTAATAACGTGGTGGTAGGTGTTTTTAATAACATGGTGGGAGGGTGTTTTTAATAACATGGTGGTAAGGTGTTTTTAATAATGTGGTTATGAGGTGTTTTTAATAACGTGGTGGTGACTGGTGAGGTGTTTTCAGTAACGTGGTGGTGAGGTGTTTTCACAATATGGTGGTGAGGTGTTTTTAGTAACGTGGTGGTGAGGTGTTTTTGCTAACGTGGTGGTGAGGTGTTTTTAATACCATCGTGGTGAGTTTTTAGTAACGTGGTGGTGAGGTGTTTTTAATACCATCGTGGTGAGTTTTTTTGAGTTATGTGGTGGTGAGGTTTTTTTAATACCATCGTGGTGAGTTGTTTTTAGCAATGTGGTGGTGAGGTGTGTTTAATACCATCGTGGTGAGTTTTTTTAGTCACGTGGTGGTGAGGTTTTTTTAATACCATCGTGGTGAGGTGTTTTTAGTCATGTGGTGGTGAGGTGTTTTTATACCATGTCAGTGAGGTGTTTTTAGAAACGTGGTTGTGAGGTGTTTTTAATACCATCGTGGTGAGCTGTTTTTAATAATGTAGTGGTGAGGTGTTTTTAGTCATGTGGTGGTGAGGTGTTTTTAATACCATCGTGGTGAGGTGTTTTTAATAACGTCGTTGTGAGGTGTTTTTAATATTGTGGTAAGGTGTTTTTAATAACGTGGTGATAAAGTGTTTTTAATAACATGGTGGTAAGGTGTTTTTAATAACGTGGTGGTGAGGTGTTTTTAATAACGTGGCGGCGAGGTGTTTTCTAATAACATGGTGGTAAGATGTTTTTTATAACATGGTGGTAAGGTGTTTTTAATAACGTGGTTGTGAGGTGTTTTTAATAACATGGTGGTGAGTTGTTTTTCATAATGTGGTGGTGAGGTGTTTTTAGTATCGTGGTGGTGAGGTGTTTTTAGTATCGTGGTGGTGAGGTGTTTTTAATTCCATGGCTGTGAGGTGTTTTTAGTAACGTGGTTGTGAGGTGTTTTTCATACCATCGTGGTGAGTTGTTTTTAGTGACGTGGTGGTGAGGTTTTTAAAATACCATCGTGGTGACTTATTTTTAGTAACGTGGTGGTGAGGTATTTGAATGACATGTTGGTGAGGTGTTTTTAGTAACGTGGTGGTGAGTTGTTTTTCGTAACGTGGTGAGGTTTTTTAATACCATGGTTGTGAGGTGTTTTTAATACCATCATGGTGAGGTGTTTTTAATAACGTAGTGGTGAGGTGTTTTTAGTCATGTGGTGGTAAGGTGTTTTTAATACCATCGTGGTGAGGTGTTTTAATGACGTAGTGGTGAGGTGCTTTTAATACCGTGGTTGTGAGGTGTTTTTAATACCATCGTGGTGAGGTGTTTTTAATAACGTTGTGGTGAGGTGTTTTTAATAACGTTGTGGTGAGGTGTTTTTAGTCATGTGGTGGTGAAGTGTTTTTAATACCATGGTGGTGAGGTGTTTTTCATAATGTGATGGTGAGCTTTTTTTAATGATGTGGTGATGAGGTGTTTTTAATAACATAGTGGTATGGTGTTTTTAATAACATGGTGGTAGGGTGTTTTTAATAACATGGTGGTCAGGTGTTTTTAATAATGTGGTTGTGAGGCGTTTTTAATAACGTGGTGGTAGGTGTTTTTAATAACATGGTGGGAGGGTGTTTTTAATAACATGGTGTTAAGGTGTTTTTAATAATGTGGTTATGAGGTGTTTTTAATAACGTGGTGGTGACTGGTGAGGTGTTTTCAGTAACGTGGTGGTGAGGTGTTTTCACAATATGGTGGTGAGGTGTTTTTAGTGACGTGGTGGTGAGGTGTTTTTGCTAACGTGGTGGTGAGGTGTTTTTAATACCATGTCAGTGAGGTGTTTTTAGTAATGTGGTGGTGAGGAGTTTTTAATACCATGTCAGTGAGGTGTTTTTAGTAACGTCGTTGTGAGGTGTTTTTAATACCATCGTGGTGAGTTGTTTTTCGTTACGTGGTGGTGAGGTTTTTTTTAATACCGTGGCTGTGAGGTGTTTTTAATAACGTAGTGGTGAGGTGTTTTTAATAACATGGTGAGGTGTTTTTAATAACGTGGTGGTAAGGTGTTTTTCATACCGTGGCTGTGAGGTGTTTTTCGTAACGTGGTTGTGAGGTGTTTTTAATACCATCGTGGTGAGTTGTTTTTAGTAACGTGGTGGTGAGGTGTTTTTAATACCATCGTGATGAGTTGTTTTTAATGATGTTGTGGTGAGGTGTTTTTAATACCATGGTTGTGAGGTGTTTTAATACCATCGTGGTGAGGTGTTTTTTAATAACGTAGTGGTGAGGTGTTTTTAGTCATGTGGTGGTGAGGTGTTTTTAATACCATCGTGGTGAGGTGTTTTAATGACGTAGTGGTGAGGTGCTTTTAATACCGTGGTTGTGAGGTGTTTTTAATACCATCGTGGTGAGCTGTTTTTAATAATGTAGTGGTGAGGTGTTTTTAGTCATGTGGTGGTGAGGTGTTTTTCATACCATCGTGGTGAGGTGTTTTTAATAACGTCGTTGTGAGGTGTTTTTAATATTGTGGTAAGGTGTTTTTAATAACGTGGTGATAAAGTGTTTTTAATAACATGGTGGTAAGGTGTTTTTAATAACGTGGTGGTGAGGTGTTTTTAATAACGTGGCGGCGAGGTGTTTTCTAATAACATGGTGGTAAGATGTTTTTTATAACATGGTGGTAAGGTGTTTTTAATAACGTGGTTGTGAGGTGTTTTTAATAACATGGTGGTGAGGTGTTTTTCATAATGTGGTGGTGAGGTGTTTTTAGTATCGTGGTGGTGAGGTGTTTTTAGTATCGTGGTGGTGAGGTGTTTTTAATTCCATGGCTGTGAGGTGTTTTTAGTAACGTGGTTGTGAGGTGTTTTTCATACCATCGTGGTGAGTTGTTTTTAGTGACGTGGTGGTGAGGTTTTTAAAATACCATCGTGGTGACTTATTTTTAGTAACGTGGTGGTGAGGTATTTGAATGACATGTTGGTGAGGTGTTTTTAGTAACGTGGTGGTGAGTTGTTTTTCGTAACGTGGTGAGGTTTTTTTAATACCATGGTTGTGAGGTGTTTTTAATACCATCATGGTGAGGTGTTTTTAATAACGTAGTGGTGAGGTGTTTTTAGTCATGTGGTGGTAAGGTGTTTTTAATACCATCGTGGTGAGGTGTTTTAATGACGTAGTGGTGAGGTGCTTTTAATACCGTGGTTGTGAGGTGTTTTTAATACCATCGTGGTGAGGTGTTTTTAATAACGTTGTGGTGAGGTGTTTTTAATAACGTTGTGGTGAGGTGTTTTTAGTCATGTGGTGGTGAAGTGTTTTTAATACCATGGTGGTGAGGTGTTTTTCATAATGTGATGGTGAGCTTTTTTTAATGATGTGGTGATGAGGTGTTTTTAATAACATAGTGGTATGGTGTTTTTAATAACATGGTGGTAGGGTGTTTTTAATAAAATGGTGGTCAGGTGTTTTTAATAATGTGGTTGTGAGGAGTTTTTAATAACGTGGTGGTAGGTGTTTTAATAACATGGTGGGAGGGTGTTTTTAATAACATGGTGGTAAGGTGTTTTTAATAATGTGGTTATGAGGTGTTTTTAATAACGTGGTGGTGACTGGTGAGGTGTTTTCAGTATCGTGGTGGTGAGGTGTTTTCACAATATGGTGTTGAGGTGTTTTTAGTAACGTGGTGGTGAGGTGTTTTTGCTAACGTGGTGGTGAGGTGTTTTTAATACCATGTCAGTGAGGTGTTTTTAGTAATGTGGTGGTGAGGAGTTTTTAATACCATGTCAGTGAGGTGTTTTTAGTAACGTCGTTGTGAGGTGTTTTTAATACCATCGTGGTGAGTTGTTTTTAGTTACGCGGTGGTGAGGTTTTTTTTAATACCGTGGCTGTGAGGTGTTTTTAATAACGTAGTGGTGAGGTGTTTTTAATAACATGGTGAGGTGTTTTTAATAACGTGGTGGTAAGGTGTTTTTCATACCGTGGCTGTGAGGTGTTTTTCGTAATGTGGTTGTGAGGTGTTTTTAATACCATCGTGGTGAGTTGTTTTTAGTATCGTGGTGGTGAGGTGTTTTTAATTCCATGGCTGCGAGGTGTTTTTAATTCCATGGGTGTGAGGTGTTTTTAGTATCGTGGTGGTGAGGTGTTTTTAGTATCGTGGTGGTGAGGTGTTTTTAATTCCATGGCTGTTAGGTGTTTTTAGTAACATGGTTGTGAGGTGTTTTTCATACCATCGTGGTGAGTTGTTTTTAGTGACGTGGTGGTGAGGTTTTTAAAATACCATCGTGGTGACTTATTTTTAGTAACGTGGTGGTGAGGTATTTGAATGACATGTTGGTGAGGTGTTTTTAGTAACGTGGTGGTGAGTTGTTTTTCGTAACGTGGTGAGGTTTTTTTAATACTATGGTTGTGAGGTGTTTTTAATACCATCATGGTGAGGTGTTTTTAATAACGTAGTGGTGAGGTGTTTTTAGTCATGTGGTGGTAAGGTGTTTTTAATACCATCGTGGTGAGGTGTTTTAATGACGTAGTGGTGAGGTGCTTTTAATACCGTGGTTGTGAGGTGTTTTTAATACCATCGTGGTGAGGTGTTTTTAATAACGTTGTGGTGAGGTGTTTTTAATAACGTTGTGGTGAGGTGTTTTTAGTCATGTGGTGGTGAAGTGTTTTTAATACCATGGTGGTGAGGTGTTTTTCATAATGTGATGGTGAGCTTTTTTTAATGATGTGGTGATGAGGTGTTTTTAATAACATAGTGGTATGGTGTTTTTAATAACATGGTGGTAGTTTTTAATAACATGGTGGTCAGGTGTTTTTAATAATGTGGTTGTGAGGCGTTTTTAATAACGTGGTGGTAGGTGTTTTTAATAACATGGTGGGAGGGTGTTTTTAATAACATGGTGGTAAGGTGTTTTTAATAATGTGGTTATGAGGTGTTTTTAATAACGTGGTGGTGACTGGTGAGGTGTTTTCAGTAACGTGGTGGTGAGGTGTTTTCACAATATGGTGGTGAGGTGTTTTTAGTAACGTGGTGGTGAGGTGTTTTTTCTAACGTGGTGGTGAGGTGTTTTTAATACCATGTCAGTGAGGTGTTTTTAGTAATGTGGTGGTGAGGAGTTTTTAATACCATGTCAGTGAGGTGTTTTTAGTAACGTCGTTGTGAGGTGTTTTTAATACCATCGTGGTGAGTTGTTTTTAGTTACGTGGTGGTGAGGTTTTTTTTAATACCGTGGCTGTGAGGTGTTTTTTAATAACGTAGTGGTGAGGTGTTTTTAATAACATGGTGAGGTGTTTTTAATAACGTGGTGGTAAGGTGTTTTTCATACCGTGGCTGTGAGGTGTTTTTCGTAACGTGGTTGTGAGGTGTTTTTAATACCATCGTGGTGAGTTGTTTTTAGTATCGTGGTGGTGAGGTGTTTTTAATTCCATGGCTGTGAGGTGTTTTTAGTAACGTGGTTGTGAGGTGTTTTTCATACCATCGTGGTGAGTTGTTTTTAGTGACGTGGTGGTGAGGTTTTTAAAATACCATCGTGGTGACTTATTTTTAGTAACGTGGTGGTGAGGTATTTGAATGACATGTTGGTGAGGTGTTTTTAGTAACGTGGTGGTGAGTTGTTTTTCGTAACGTGGTGAGGTTTTTTTAATACCATGGTTGTGAGGTGTTTTTAATACCATCATGGTGAGGTGTTTTTAATAACGTAGTGGTGAGGTGTTTTTAGTCATGTGGTGGTAAGGTGTTTTTAATACCATCGTGGTGAGGTGTTTTAATGACGTAGTGGTGAGGTGCTTTTAATACCGTGGTTGTGAGGTGTTTTTAATACCATCGTGGTGAGGTGTTTTTAATAACGTTGTGGTGAGGTGTTTTTAATAACGTTGTGGTGAGGTGTTTTTAGTCATGTGGTGGTGAAGTGTTTTTAATACCATGGTGGTGAGGAGTTTTTCATAATGTGATGGTGAGCTTTTTAATGATGTGGTGATGAGGTGTTTTTAATAACATAGTGGTATGGTGTTTTTAATAACATGGTGGTAGGGTGTTTTTAATAACATGGTGGTCAGGTGTTTTTAATAATGTGGTTGTGAGGCGTTTTTAATAACGTGGTGGTAGGTGTTTTTAATAACATGGTGGGAGGGTGTTTTTAATAACATGGTGTTAAGGTGTTTTTAATAATGTGGTTATGAGGTGTTTTTAATAACGTGGTGGTGACTGGTGAGGTGTTTTCAGTAACGTGGTGGTGAGGTGTTTTCACAATATGGTGGTGAGGTGTTTTTAGTGACGTGGTGGTGAGGTGTTTTTGCTAACGTGGTGGTGAGGTGTTTTAATACCATGTCAGTGAGGTGTTTTTAGTAATGTGGTGGTGAGGAGTTTTTAATACCATGTCAGTGAGGTGTTTTTAGTAACGTCGTTGTGAGGTGTTTTTAATACCATCGTGGTGAGTTGTTTTTCGTTACGTGGTGGTGAGGTTTTTTTTAATACCGTGGCTGTGAGGTGTTTTTAATAACGTAGTGGTGAGGTGTTTTTAATAACATGGTGAGGTGTTTTTAATAACGTGGTGGTAAGGTGTTTTTCATACCGTGGCTGTGAGGTGTTTTTCGTAACGTGGTTGTGAGGTGTTTTTAATACCATCGTGGTGAGTTGTTTTTAGTAACGTGGTGGTGAGGTGTTTTTAATACCATCGTGATGAGTTGTTTTTAATGATGTTGTGGTGAGGTGTTTTTAATACCATGGTTGTGAGGTGTTTTAATACCATCGTGGTGAGGTGTTTTTTAATAACGTAGTGGTGAGGTGTTTTTAGTCATGTGGTGGTGAGTTGTTTTTAATACCATCGTGGTGAGGTGTTTTAATGATGTAGTGGTGAGGTGCTTTTAATACCGTGGTTGTGAGGTGTTTTTAATACCATCGTGGTGAGCTGTTTTTAATAATGTAGTGGTGAGGTGTTTTTAGTCATGTGGTGGTGAGGTGTTTTTAATACCATCGTGGTGAGGTGTTTTTAATAACGTCGTTGTGAGGTGTTTTTAATATTGTGGTAAGGTGTTTTTAATAACGTGGTGATAAAGTGTTTTTAATAACATGGTGGTAAGGTGTTTTTAATAACGTGGTGGTGAGGTGTTTTTAATAACGTGGCGGCGAGGTGTTTTCTAATAACATGGTGGTAAGATGTTTTTTATAACATGGTGGTAAGGTGTTTTTAATAACGTGGTTGTGAGGTGTTTTTAATAACATGGTGGTGAGGTGTTTTTCATAATGTGGTGGTGAGGTGTTTTTAGTATCGTGGTGGTGAGGTGTTTTTAGTATCGTGGTGGTGAGGTGTTTTTAATTCCATGGCTGTGAGGTGTTTTTAGTAACGTGGTTGTGAGGTGTTTTTCATACCATCGTGGTGAGTTGTTTTTAGTGACGTGGTGGTGAGGTGTTTTTAAAATACCATCGTGGTGACTTATTTTTAGTAACGTGGTGGTGAGGTATTTGAATGACATGTTGGTGAGGTGTTTTTAGCAACGTGGTGGTGAGTTGTTTTTCGTAACGTGGTGAGGTTTTTTAATACCATGGTTGTGAGGTGTTTTTAATACCATCATGGTGAGGTGTTTTTAATAACGTAGTGGTGAGGTGTTTTTAGTCATGTGGTGGTAAGGTGTTTTTAATACCATCGTGGTGAGGTGTTTTAATGACGTAGTGGTGAGGTGCTTTTAATACCGTGGTTGTGAGGTGTTTTTAATACCATCGTGGTGAGGTGTTTTTAATAACGTTGTGGTGAGGTGTTTTTAATAACGTTGTGGTGAGGTGTTTTTAGTCATGTGGTGGTGAAGTGTTTTTAATACCATGGTGGTGAGGTGTTTTTCATAATGTGATGGTGAGCTTTTTTTAATGATGTGATGAGGTGTTTTTAATAACATAGTGGTATGGTGTTTTTAATAACATGGTGGTAGGGTGTTTTTAATAACATGGTGGTCAGGTGTTTTTAATAATGTGGTTGTGAGGCGTTTTTAATAACGTGGTGGTAGGTGTTTTTAATAACATGGTGGGAGGGTGTTTTTAATAACATGGTGGTAAGGTGTTTTTAATAATGTGGTTATGAGGTGTTTTTAATAACGTGGTGGTGACTGGTGAGGTGTTTTCAGTATCGTGGTGGTGAGGTGTTTTCACAATATGGTGTTGAGGTGTTTTTAGTAACGTGGTGGTGAGGTGTTTTTGCTAACGTGGTGGTGAGGTGTTTTTAATACCATGTCAGTGAGGTGTTTTTAGTAATGTGGTGGTGAGGTGTTTTTAATACCATGTCAGTGAGGTGTTTTTAGTAACGTGGTTGTGAGGTGTTTTTAATACCATCGTGGTGAGTTGTTTTTAGTTACGTGGTGGTGAGGTTTTTTTAATACCGTGGCTGTGAGGTGTTTTTAATAACGTAGTGGTGAGGTGTTTTTAATAACATGGTGGTGAGGTGTTTTTAATAACGTGGTGGTAAGGTGTTTTTCATACCGTGGCTGTGAGGTGTTTTTCGTAATGTGGTTGTGAGGTGTTTTTAATACCATCGTGGTGAGTTGTATTTAGTATCGTGGTGGGGAGGTGTTTTTAATTTCATGGCTGCGAGGTGTTTTTAATTCCATGGGTGTGAGGTGTTTTTTGTATCGTGGTGGTGAGGTGTTTTTAGTATCGTGGTGGTGAGGTGTTTTTAATTCCATGGCTGTTAGGTGTTTTTAGTAACGTGGTTGTGAGGTGTTTTTCATACCATCGTGGTGAGTTGTTTTTAGTGACGTGGTGGTGAGGTTTTTAAAATACCATCGTGGTGACTTATTTTTAGTAACGTGGTGGTGAGGTATTTGAATGACATGTTGGTGAGGTGTTTTTAGTGACGTGGTGGTGAGTTGTTTTTCGTAACGTGGTGAGGTTTTTTTAATACTATGGTTGTGAGGTGTTTTTAATACCATCATGGTGAGGTGTTTTTAATAACGTAGTGGTGAGGTGTTTTTAGTCATGTGGTGGTAAGGTGTTTTTAATACCATCGTGGTGAGGTGTTTTAATGACGTAGTGGTGAGGTGCTTTTAATACCGTGGTTGTGAGGTGTTTTTAATACCATCGTGGTGAGGTGTTTTTAATAACGTTGTGGTGAGGTGTTTTTAGTCATGTGGTGGTGAAGTGTTTTTAATACCATGGTGGTGAGGTGTTTTTCATAATGTGATGGTGAGCTTTTTTTAATGATGTGGTGATGAGGTGTTTTTAATAACATAGTGGTATGGTGTTTTTAATAACATGGTGGTAGAGTGTTTTTAATAACATGGTGGTCAGGTGTTTTTAATAATGTGGTTGTGAGGCGTTTTTAATAACGTGGTGGTAGGTGTTTTTAATAACATGGTGGGAGGGTGTTTTTAATAACATGGTGGTAAGGTGTTTTTAATAATGTGGTTATGAGGTGTTTTTAATAACGTGGTGGAGACTGGTGAGGTGTTTTCAGTAACGTGGTGGTGAGGTGTTTTCACAATATGGTGGTGAGGTGTTTTTAGTAACGTGGTGGTGAGGTGTTTTTGCTAACGTGGTGGTGAGGTGTTTTTAATACCATGTCAGTGAGGTGTTTTTAGTAATGTGGTGGTGAGGAGTTTTTAATACCATGTCAGTGAGGTGTTTTTAGTAACGTCGTTGTGAGGTGTTTTTAATACCATCGTGGTGAGTTGTTTTTAGTTACGTGGTGGTGAGGTTTTTTTAATACCGTGGCTGTGAGGTGTTTTTAATAACGTAGTGGTGAGGTGTTTTTAATAACATGGTGAGGTGTTTTTAATAACGTGGTGGTAAGGTGTTTTTCATACCGTGGCTGTGAGGTGTTTTTCGTAACGTGGTTGTGAGGTGTTTTTAATACCATCGTGGTGAGTTGTTTTTAGTAACGTGGTGGTGAGGTGTTTTTAATACCATCGTGATGAGTTGTTTTTAATGATGTTGTGGTGAGGTGTTTTTAATACCATGGTTGTGAGGTGTTTTAATACCATCGTGGTGAGTTGTTTTTAGTATCGTGGTGGTGAGGTGTTTTTAGTCATGTGGTGGTGAGGTGTTTTTAATACCGTCGTGGTGAGGTGTTTTAATGACGTAGTGGTGAGGTGCTTTTAATACCGTGGTTGTGAGGTGTTTTTAATACCATCGTGGTGAGCTGTTTTTAATAATGTAGTGGTGAGGTGTTTTTAGTCATGTGGTGGTGAGGTGTTTTTAATAACGTCGTTGTGAGGTGTTTTTAATATTGTGGTAAGGTGTTTTTAATAACGTGGTGATAAAGTGTTTTTAATAACATGGTGGTAAGGTGTTTTTAATAACGTGGTGGTGAGGTGTTTTTAATAACGTGGCGGCGAGGTGTTTTCTAATAACATGGTGGTAAGATGTTTTTTATAACATGGTGGTAAGGTGTTTTTAATAACGTGGTTGTGAGGTGTTTTTAATAACATGGTGGTGAGTTGTTTTTCATAATGTGGTGGTGAGGTGTTTTTAGTATCGTGGTGGTGAGGTGTTTTTAGTATCGTGGTGGTGAGGTGTTTTTAATTCCATGGCTGTGAGGTGTTTTTAGTAACGTGGTTGTGAGGTGTTTTTCATACCATCGTGGTGAGTTGTTTTTAGTGACGTGGTGGTGAGGTTTTTAAAATACCATCGTGGTGACTTATTTTTAGTAACGTGGTGGTGAGGTATTTGAATGACATGTTGGTGAGGTGTTTTTAGCAACGTGGTGGTGAGTTGTTTTTCGTAACGTGGTGAGGTTTTTTTAATACCATGGTTGTGAGGTGTTTTTAATACCATCATGGTGAGGTGTTTTTAATAACGTAGTGGTGAGGTGTTTTTAGTCATGTGGTGGTAAGGTGTTTTTAATACCATCGTGGTGAGGTGTTTTAATGACGTAGTGGTGAGGTGCTTTTAATACCGTGGTTGTGAGGTGTTTTTAATACCATCGTGGTGAGGTGTTTTTAATAACGTCGTTGTGAGGTGTTTTTAATATTGTGGTAAGGTGTTTTTAATAACGTGGTGATAAAGTGTTTTTAATAACATGGTGGTAAGGTGTTTTTAATAACGTGGTGGTGAGGTGTTTTTAATAACGTGGTGGCGAGGTGTTTTCTAATAACATGGTGGTAAGATGTTTTTTATAACATGGTGGTAAGGTGTTTTTAATAACGTGGTTGTGAGGTGTTTTTAATAACATGGTGGTGAGTTGTTTTTCATAATGTGGTGGTGAGGTGTTTTTAGTATCGTGGTGGTGAGGTGTTTTTAGTATCGTGGTGGTGAGGTGTTTTTAATTCCATGGCTGTGAGGTGTTTTTAGTAACGTGGTTGTGAGGTGTTTTTCATACCATCGTGGTGAGTTGTTTTTAGTGACGTGGTGGTGAGGTTTTTAAAATACCATCGTGGTGACTTATTTTTAGTAACGTGGTGGTGAGGTATTTGAATGACATGTTGGTGAGGTGTTTTTAGTAACGTGGTGGTGAGTTGTTTTTCGTAACGTGGTGAGGTTTTTTAATACCATGGTTGTGAGGTGTTTTTAATACCATCATGGTGAGGTGTTTTTAATAACATAGTGGTGAGGTGTTTTTAGTCATGTGGTGGTAAGGTGTTTTTAATACCATCGTGGTGAGGTGTTTTAATGACGTAGTGGTGAGGTGCTTTTAATACCGTGGTTGTGAGGTGTTTTTAATACCATCGTGGTGAGGTGTTTTTAATAACGTTGTGGTGAGGTGTTTTTAATAACGTTGTGGTGAGGTGTTTTTAGTCATGTGGTGGTGAAGTGTTTTTAATACCATGGTGGTGAGGTGTTTTTCATAATGTGATGGTGAGCTTTTTTTAATGATGTGGTGATGAGGTGTTTTTAATAACATAGTGGTATGGTGTTTTTAATAACATGGTGGTAGGGTGTTTTTAATAACATGGTGGTCAGGTGTTTTTAATAATGTGGTTGTGAGGCGTTTTTAATAACGTGGTGGTAGGTGTTTTTAATAACATGGTGGGAGGGTGTTTTTAATAACATGGTGTTAAGGTGTTTTTAATAATGTGGTTATGAGGTGTTTTTAATAACGTGGTGGTGACTGGTGAGGTGTTTTCAGTAACGTGGTGGTGAGGTGTTTTCACAATATGGTGGTGAGGTGTTTTTAGTGACGTGGTGGTGAGGTGTTTTTGCTAACGTGGTGGTGAGGTGTTTTTGCTAACGTGGTGGTGAGATGTTTTTAATACCATGTCAGTGAGGTGTTTTTAGTAATGTGGTGGTGAGGAGTTTTTAATACCATGTCAGTGAGGTGTTTTTAGTAACGTCGTTGTGAGGTGTTTTTAATACCATCGTGGTGAGTTGTTTTTAGTTACGTGGTGGTGAGGTTTTTTTTAATACCGTGGCTGTGAGGTGTCTTTTAATAACGTAGTGGTGAGGTGTTTTTAATAATATGGTGAGGTGTTTTTAATAACGTGGTGGTAAGGTGTTTTTCATACCGTGGCTGTGAGGTGTTTTTCGTAACGTGGTTGTGAGGTGTTTTTAATACCATCGTGGTGAGTTGTTTTTAGTAACGTGGTGGTGAGGTGTTTTTAATACCATCGTGATGAGTTGTTTTTAATGATGTTGCGGTGAGGTGTTTTTAATACCATGGTTGTGAGGTGTTTTAATACCATCGTGGTGAGGTGTTTTTTAATAACGTAGTGGTGAGGTGTTTTTTAATAACGTAGTGGTGAGGTGTTTTTAGTCATGTGGTGGTGAGGTGTTTTTAATACCGTCGTGGTGAGGTGTTTTAATGACGTAGTGGTGAGGTGCTTTTAATACCGTGGTTGTGAGGTGTTTTTAATACCATCGTGGTGAGCTGTTTTTAATAATGTAGTGGTGAGGTGTTTTTAGTCATGTGGTGGTGAGGTGTTTTTAATACCATCGTGGTGAGGTGTTTTTAATAACGTCGTTGTGAGGTGTTTTTAATATTGTGGTAAGGTGTTTTTAATAACGTGGTGATAAAGTGTTTTTAATAACATGGTGGTAAGGTGTTTTTAATAACGTGGTGGTGAGGTGTTTTTAATAACGTGGCGGCGAGGTGTTTTCTAATAACATGGTGGTAAGATGTTTTTTATAACATGGTGGTAAGGTGTTTTTAATAACGTGGTTGTGAGGTGTTTTTAATAACATGGTGGTGAGGTGTTTTTCATAATGTGGTGGTGAGGTGTTTTTAGTATCATGGTGGTGAGGTGTTTTTAGTATCGTGGTGGTGAGGTGTTTTTAATTCCATGGCTGTGAGGTGTTTTTAGTAACGTGGTTGTGAGGTGTTTTTCATACCATCGTGGTGAGTTGTTTTTAGTGACGTGGTGGTGAGGTTTTTAAAATACCATCGTGGTGACTTATTTTTAGTAACGTGGTGGTGAGGTATTTGAATGACATGTTGGTGAGGTGTTTTTAGTAACGTGGTGGTGAGTTGTTTTTCGTAACGTGGTGAGGTTTTTTTAATACCATGGTTGTGAGGTGTTTTTAATACCATCATGGTGAGGTGTTTTTAATAACGTAGTGGTGAGGTGTTTTTAGTCATGTGGTGGTAAGGTGTTTTTAATACCATCGTGGTGAGGTGTTTTAATGACGTAGTGGTGAGGTGCTTTTAATACCGTGGTTGTGAGGTGTTTTTAATACCATCGTGGTGAGGTGTTTTTAATAACGTTGTGGTGAGGTGTTTTTAATAACGTTGTGGTGAGGTGTTTTTAGTCATGTGGTGGTGAAGTGTTTTTAATACCATGGTGGTGAGGTGTTTTTCATAATGTGATGGTGAGCTTTTTTTAATGATGTGGTGATGAGGTGTTTTTAATAACATAGTGGTATGGTGTTTTTAATAACATGGTGGTAGGGTGTTTTTAATAAAATGGTGGTCAGGTGTTTTTAATAATGTGGTTGTGAGGCGTTTTTAATAACGTGGTGGTAGGTGTTTTTAATAACATGGTGGGAGGGTGTTTTTAATAACATGGTGGTAAGGTGTTTTTAATAATGTGGTTATGAGGTGTTTTTAATAATGTGGTGGTGACTGGTGAGGTGTTTTCAGTAACGTGGTGGTGAGGTGTTTTCACAATATGGTGTTGAGGTGTTTTTAGTAACGTGGTGGTGAGGTGTTTTTTCTAACGTGGTGGTGAGGTGTTTTTAATACCATGTCAGTGAGGTGTTTTTAGTAATGTGGTGGTGAGGAGTTTTTAATACCATGTCAGTGAGGTGTTTTTAGTAACGTCGTTGTGAGGTGTTTTTAATACCATCGTGGTGAGTTGTTTTTAGTTACGTGGTGGTGAGGTTTTTTTTAATACCGTGGCTGTGAGGTGTTTTTAATAACGTAGTGGTGAGGTGTTTTTAATAACATGGTGAGGTGTTTTTAATAACGTGGTGGTAAGGTGTTTTTCATACCGTGGCTGTGAGGTGTTTTTCGTAATGTGGTTGTGAGGTGTTTTTAATACCATCGTGGTGAGTTGTTTTTAGTAACGTGGTGGTGAGGTGTTTTTAATACCATCGTGATGAGTTGTTTTTAATGATGTTGTGGTGAGGTGTTTTTAATACCATGGTTGTGAGGTGTTTAATACCATCGTGGTGAGGTGTTTTTTAATAACGTAGTGGTGAGGTGTTTTTAGTCATGTGGTGGTGAGGTGTTTTTAATACCGTCGTGGTGAGGTGTTTTCATGACGTAGTGGTGAGGTGCTTTTAATACCGTGGTTGTGAGGTGTTTTTAATACCATCGTGGTGAGCTGTTTTTAATAATGTAGTGGTGAGGTGTTTTTAGTCATGTGGTGGTGAGGTGTTTTTAATACCATCGTGGTGAGGTGTTTTTAATAACGTCGTTGTGAGGTGTTTTTAATAATGTGGTAAGGTGTTTTTAATAACGTGGTGATAAAGTGTTTTTAATAACATGGTGGTAAGGTGTTTTTAATAACGTGGTGGTGAGGTGTTTTTAATAACGTGGCGGCGAGGTGTTTTCTAATAACATGGTGGTAAGATGTTTTTTATAACATGGTGGTAAGGTGTTTTTAATAACGTGGTTGTGAGGTGTTTTTAATAACATGGTGGTGAGGTGTTTTTCATAATGTGGTGGTGAGGTGTTTTTAGTAATGTGGTGGTGAGGTGTTTTTAATATGGTGGTGAGGTGCTTTTAGTAACGTGGTGTTGAGGTGTTTTTAGTGACGTGGTGAGGTGTTTTTAATGCCATGTCAGTGAGATGTTTTTCATAACGTGGTGGTGAGGTGTTTTTAGTAACGTGGTGGTGAGGTGTTTTTAATACCATCGTGGTGAGTTTTTTTGAGTTATGTGGTGGTGAGGTTTTTTTAATACCATCGTGGTGAGTTGTTTTTAGCAATGTGGTGGTGAGGTGTGTTTAATACCATCGTGGTGAGTTTTTTTAGTCATGTGGTGGTGAGGTTTTTTTAATACCATCGTGGTGAGGTGTTTTTAGTCATGTGGTGGTGAGGTGTTTTTATACCATGTCAGTGAGGTGTTTTTAGAAACGTGGTTGTGAGGTGTTTTTAATACCATCGTGGTGAGGTGTTTTTCATAATGTGGTGATAAGGTGTTTTTAATAACGTGGTGATAAGGTGTTTTTAATAACATGGTGGGAAGGTGTTTTTAATAACGTGGTTGTGAGGTGTTTTTAATAACATGGTGGTGAGGTGTTTTTAATAATGTGGTGGTGAGGTGTTTTTAGTAACGTGGTGGTGAGGTGTTTTTAATAATATGGTGGTGAGGTATTTTTAATACCATGTCAGTGAGGTGTTTTTCGTAACGTGGTTGTGAGGTGTTTTTAATACCATGGCTGTGAGGTGTTTTTTGTAACGTGGTTGTGAGGTGTTTTTAATACCATAGTTGAGTTGTTTTTCGTAACGTGGTGGTGACGTGTTTTTTAATACCATTGCTGTGAGGTGTTTTTAGTACCATCTTGGTGAGGTGTTTTTAATAACATGGTGGGAAGGTGTTTTTAATAACGTGGTGGTAAGGTGTTTTTAATAACGTGGTGGTAAGGTGTTTTTAATAACGTGGTGATGAGGTGTTTTTAATACCATCGTGCTGAGGTGTTTTTAATAATGTGGTGGTAAGGTGTTTTTAATAACGTGGTGATAAGGTGTTTTTAATAACATGGTGGTGAGGTGTTTTTCATAACGCGGTGGTGAGGTGTTTTTAATAACGTGGTGGTGAGGTGTTTTTAATAACGTGGTGGTGAGGTGTTTTTAATAACGTGGTGGTGACGTGTTTTTAATAACGTGGTGGCGAGGTGTTTTCTAATGACGTGGTGGTAAGGTGTTTTTAATAACGTGGTGGTGAGGTGTTTTTAATAACGTGGTGGTGAGGTGTTTTTAATAACGTGGTGGCGAGGTGTTTTTAATAACCTGGTGTTAAGGTGTTTTTAATAACATGGTGGTGAGGTGTTTTTAATAACGTGGTTGTGAGGTGTTTTTAATAACATGGTGGTGAGGTGTTTTTAATAATGTGGTGGTGAGGTGTTTTTAGTAATGTGGTGGTGAGGTGTTTTTATTATCATGGTGGTGAGGTGTTTTTAATTCCATGGCTGTGAGGTGTTTTTTAATACCATCGTGGTGAGGTGTTTTTAATTCCATGGCTGTGAGGTGTTTTTTAATACCATCGTGGTGAGTTGTTTTTAGTATCGTGGTGGTGAGGTGTTTTTAATTACATGGCTGTGAGGTGTTTTTAATTCCATGGGTGTGAGGTGTTTTTAGTATCGTGGTGGTCAGGTGTTTTTAGTATCGTGGTGGTCAGGTGTTTTTAATTCCATGGCTGAGGTGTTTTCAGTAACGTGGTTGTGAGGTGTTTTTAATACCATCGTGGTGAGTTGTTTTTAGTGACGTGGTGGTGAGGTTTTTAAAATACCATCGTGGTGACTTATTTTTAGTAACGTGGTGGTGAGGTATTGGAATGACATGTTGGTGAGGTGTTTTTAGTAACGTGGTGGTGAGTTGTTTTTCGTAACGTGGTGAGGTTTTTTAATACCGTGGTTGTGAGGTGTTTTTAATACCATCATGGTGAGGTGTTTTTAATAACGTAGTGGTGAGGTGTTTTTAGTCATGTGGTGGTAAGGTGTTTTTAATACCATCGTGGTGAGGTGTTTTAATGACGTAGTGGTGAGGTGCTTTTAATACCGTGGTTGTGAGGTGTTTTTAATACCATCGTGGTGAGGTGTTTTTAATAACGTTGTGGTGAGGTGTTTTTAATACCATCGTGGTGAGTTGTTTTTAATGATGTTGTGGTGAGGTGTTTTTAATACCATGGTTGTGAGGTGTTTAATACCATCGTGGTGAGGTGTTTTTTAATAACGTAGTGGTGAGGTGTTTTTAGTCATGTGGTGGTGAGGTGTTTTTAATACCGTCGTGGTGAGGTGTTTTCATGACGTAGTGGTGAGGTGCTTTTAATACCGTGGTTGTGAGGTGTTTTTAATACCATCGTGGTGAGCTGTTTTTAATAATGTAGTGGTGAGGTGTTTTTAGTCATGTGGTGGTGAGGTGTTTTTAATACCATCGTGGTGAGGTGTTTTTAATAACGTCGTTGTGAGGTGTTTTTAATAATGTGGTAAGGTGTTTTTAATAACGTGGTGATAAAGTGTTTTTAATAACATGGTGGTAAGGTGTTTTTAATAACGTGGTGGTGAGGTGTTTTTAATAACGTGGCGGCGAGGTGTTTTCTAATAACATGGTGGTAAGATGTTTTTTATAACATGGTGGTAAGGTGTTTTTAATAACGTGGTTGTGAGGTGTTTTTAATAACATGGTGGTGAGGTGTTTTTCATAATGTGGTGGTGAGGTGTTTTTAGTAATGTGGTGGTGAGGTGTTTTTAATATGGTGGTGAGGTGCTTTTAGTAACGTGGTGTTGAGGTGTTTTTAGTGACGTGGTGAGGTGTTTTTAATGCCATGTCAGTGAGATGTTTTTCATAACGTGGTGGTGAGGTGTTTTTAGTAACGTGGTGGTGAGGTGTTTTTAATACCATCGTGGTGAGTTTTTGAGTTATGTGCTGGTGAGGTTTTTTTAATACCATCGCGGTGAGTTGTTTTTTGCAACGCGGTGGCGAGGTGTGTTTAATACCATCGTGGTGAGTTTTTCTAGTCATGTGGTGGTGAGGTTTTTTTAATACCATCGTGGTGAGGTGTTTTTAGTCATGTGGTGGTGAGGTGTTTTTATACCATGTCAGTGAGGTGTTTTTAGAAACGTGGTTGTGAGGTGTTTTTAATACCATCGTGGTGAGGTGTTTTTCATAATGTGGTGATAAGGTGTTTTTAATAACGTGGTGATAAGGTGTTTTTAATAACATGGTGGAAAGGTGTTTTTAATAACGTGGTTGTGAGGTGTTTTTAATAACATGGTGGTGAGGTGTTTTTAATAATGTGGTGGTGAGGTGTTTTTAGTAACGTGGTGGTGAGGTGTTTTTAATAATATGGTGGTGAGGTATTTTTAATACCATGTCAGTGAGGTGTTTTTCGTAACGTGGTTGTGAGGTGTTTTTAATACCATGGCTGTGAGGTGTTTTTGTAACGTGGTTGTGAGGTGTTTTTAATACCATAGTTGAGTTGTTTTTCGTAACGTGGTGGTGACGTGTTTTTTAATACCATTGCTGTGAGGTGTTTTTAGTACCATCTTGGTGAGGTGTTTTTAATAACATGGTGGGAAGGTGTTTTTAATAACGTGGTGGTAAGGTGTTTTTAATAACGTGGTGGTAAGGTGTTTTTAATAACGTGGTGATGAGGTGTTTTTAATACCATCGTGCTGAGGTGTTTTTAATAATGTGGTGGTAAGGTGTTTTTAATAACGTGGTGATAAGGTGTTTTTAATAACATGGTGGTGAGGTGTTTTTCATAACGCGGTGGTGAGGTGTTTTTAATAACGTGGTGGTGAGGTGTTTTTAATAACGTGGTGGTGAGGTGTTTTTAATAACGTGGTGGTGACGTGTTTTTAATAACGTGGTGGCGAGGTGTTTTCTAATGACGTGGTGGTAAGGTGTTTTTAATAACGTGGTGGTGAGGTGTTTTTAATAACGTGGTGGTGAGGTGTTTTTAATAACGTGGTGGCGAGGTGTTTTTAATAACCTGGTGTTAAGGTGTTTTTAATAACATGGTGGTGAGGTGTTTTTAATAACGTGGTTGTGAGGTGTTTTTAATAACATGGTGGTGAGGTGTTTTTAATAATGTGGTGGTGAGGTGTTTTTAGTAATGTGGTGGTGAGGTGTTTTTATTATCATGGTGGTGAGGTGTTTTTAATTCCATGGCTGTGAGGTGTTTTTTAATACCATCGTGGTGAGGTGTTTTTAATTCCATGGCTGTGAGGTGTTTTTTAATACCATCGTGGTGAGTTGTTTTTAGTATCGTGGTGGTGAGGTGTTTTTAATTACATGGCTGTGAGGTGTTTTTAATTCCATGGGTGTGAGGTGTTTTTAGTATCGTGGTGGTCAGGTGTTTTTAGTATCGTGGTGGTCAGGTGTTTTTAATTCCATGGCTGAGGTGTTTTCAGTAACGTGGTTGTGAGGTGTTTTTAATACCATCGTGGTGAGTTGTTTTTAGTGACGTGGTGGTGAGGTTTTTAAAATACCATCGTGGTGACTTATTTTTAGTAACGTGGTGGTGAGGTATTGGAATGACATGTTGGTGAGGTGTTTTTAGTAACGTGGTGGTGAGTTGTTTTTCGTAACGTGGTGAGGTTTTTTTAATACCGTGGTTGTGAGGTGTTTTTAATACCATCATGGTGAGGTGTTTTTAATAACGTAGTGGTGAGGTGTTTTTAGTCATGTGGTGGTAAGGTGTTTTTAATACCATCGTGGTGAGGTGTTTTAATGACGTAGTGGTGAGGTGCTTTTAATACCGTGGTTGTGAGGTGTTTTTAATACCATCGTGGTGAGGTGTTTTTAATAACGTTGTGGTGAGGTGTTTTTAATACCATCGTGGTGAGTTGTTTTTAGTAACGTGGTGGTGAGGTGTTTTTAATACCGTGGCTGTGAGGTGTTTTTAATAACGTGGTTGTGAGGTGTTTTTAATACCATAGTGGTGAGTTGTTTTTAGTAACGTGGTGGTGAGGTGTTTTTAATACCATAGTGGTGAGTTGTTTTTAGTAACGTGGTGGTGAGGTGTTTTTAATACCATTGTGGTGAGTTGTTTTTAGTACCGTGGTGGTGAGGTGTTTTTAATACCATTGTAGTGAGCTGTTTTTCGTGACGTGGTGGTGAGGTTTTTTTAATACCATCGTGGTGGGTTGTTTTTCGTAACGTGGTTGTGAAGTGTTTCTAATACCATCGTGGTGAGTTGTTTTTCGTAACGTGGTGGTGAGGTGTTTTTAATACCATCGTGGTGAGTTGTTTTTGCAACGTGGTAGTGAGGTTTTTTTAATACCATCGTGGTGAGTTGTTTTTAAAACCGTGGCTGTGAGGTGTTTTTAGTAACGTGGTTGTGAGGTGTTTTTAATACCATAGTGGTGAGTTGTTTTTAGTAACGTGGTGGTGAGGTGTTTTTAATACCATGGCTGTGAGGTGTTTTTCGTAACGTGGTGGTGAGGTGTTTTTAATACCATGGCTGTGAGGTGTTTTTCGTAACGTGGTGGTGAGGTGTTTTTAATACCATCGTGGTGAGTTGTTTTTGCAACGTGGTAGTGAGGTTTTTAATACCATGGTGGTGAGGTGTTTTTAATACCGTGGATGTGAGGTGTTTTTAGTAACGTGGTTGTGAGGTGTTTTTAATACCATAGTGGTGAGTTGTTTTTAGTAACGTGGTGGTGAGGTGTTTTTAATACCATGGCTGTGAGGTGTTTTTCCTAACGTGGTGGTGAGGTGTTGTTAATACCATCGTGGTGAGTTGCTTTTAGCAACGTGGTGGCGACGTGTTTTTAATACCATTGTGGTGAGTTGTTTTTTGTAACGTGGTGGTGAGGTGTATTTTTTAATACCATCGTGGTGGGTTGTTTTAGTAACGTGGTTGTGAGGTGTTTTTAATACCATAGTGGTGAGTTGTTTTTAGTAACGTGGTGGTGAGGTGTTTTTAATACCATCGTGATGAGTTGTTTTTAATGATGTTGTGGTGAGGTGTTTTTAATACCATGGTTGTGAGGTGTTTTAATACCATCGTGGTGAGGTGTTTTTTAATAACGTAGTGGTGAGGTGTTTTTAGTCATGTGGTGGTGAGGTGTTTTTAATACCGTCGTGGTGAGGTGTTTTAATGACGTAGTGGTGAGGTGCTTTTAATACCGTGGTTGTGAGGTGTTTTTAATACCATCGTGGTGAGCTGTTTTTAATAATGTAGTGGTGAGGTGTTTTTAGTCATGTGGTGGTGAGGTGTTTTTAATACCATCGTGGTGAGGTGTTTTTAATAACGTCGTTGTGAGGTGTTTTTAATATTGTGGTAAGGTGTTTTTAATAACGTGGTGATAAAGTGTTTTTAATAACATGGTGGTAAGGTGTTTTTAATAACGTGGTGGTGAGGTGTTTTTAATAACGTGGCGGCGAGGTGTTTTCTAATAACATGGTGGTAAGATGTGTTTTATAACATGGTGGTAAGGTGTTTTTAATAACGTGGTTGTGAGGTGTTTTTAATAACATGGTGGTGAGGTGTTTTTCATAATGTGGTGGTGAGGTGTTTTTAGTATCATGGTGGTGAGGTGTTTTTAGTATCGTGGTGGTGAGGTGTTTTTAATTCCATGGCTGTGAGGTGTTTTTAGTAACGTGGTTGTGAGGTGTTTTTCATACCATCGTGGTGAGTTGTTTTTAGTGACGTGGTGGTGAGGTTTTTAAAATACCATCGTGGTGACTTATTTTTAGTAACGTGGTGGTGAGGTATTTGAATGACATGTTGGTGAGGTGTTTTTAGTAACGTGGTGGTGAGTTGTTTTTCGTAACGTGGTGAGGTTTTTAATACCATGGTTGTGAGGTGTTTTTAATACCATCATGGTGAGGTGTTTTTAATAACGTAGTGGTGAGGTGTTTTTAGTCATGTGGTGGTAAGGTGTTTTTAATACCATCGTGGTGAGGTGTTTTAATGACGTAGTGGTGAGGTGCTTTTAATACCGTGGTTGTGAGGTGTTTTTAATACCATCGTGGTGAGGTGTTTTTAATAACGTTGTGGTGAGGTGTTTTTAATAACGTTGTGGTGAGGTGTTTTTAGTCATGTGGTGGTGAAGTGTTTTTAATACCATGGTGGTGAGGTGTTTTTCATAATGTGATGGTGAGCTTTTTTTAATGATGTGGTGATGAGGTGTTTTTAATAACATAGTGGTATGGTGTTTTTAATAACATGGTGGTAGGGTGTTTTTAATAAAATGGTGGTCAGG
>NW_028222154.1:5000-17500 GCF_056783735.1 Eptatretus burgeri
CTTGGTTTATTTATCAATCTCGAAGCTTCTTTCCAAGATGTTGCGAATCTAATGTTTTGCCTGTTTCTAACATTTTCCATAGTCTTTCCAAATACAGCATTATTCATTAATTTATAAAAGTCCCCTTCAAATTTTACTTTTGTATTTGCTCTCATATCTGTATTGAATTGAATATACTTTTTCACCCAAGGACTTTGTTTAAATTTTAAAACTCTATGAATTTTAGCTACTCTCAATCCTTCTCTCAAAAACTGTTTTAAGCTTCTCTGATGTAAAACATATCCCTCTTTATCATAGAATGTTGTTAATAACTTTTCTGTTGATTTGCCTTTAATATTAAAACTTTTATGATAATCACTGAACCATTCTTTCTTTGGGGTTTCTTTCTCACATGCAAAAGGAAGGTCTTTATGCTTATTATGAAGAACACTTTCGGGTACCTCAAATCAACTTCAAAATAATAACCTTCTTCTTCGTCATTCAATTCCTCTTGAGAAGAAATAACAATATTCATCAAAGCCTTTTCATAATCCTTTTCTTCCACCCACTCTAATTTACCATAAGGTAGAGATTGAGACATTGCCCATCCATACAAATTATTAGCATCAAAATACATCAAATAATTACTATCTTTTTCACTATCATAATTTGGGAGATATTTATTATTTGCTTTCGCATATCTTTTTGAACATACTTGTGATATTCCACCTCTCTTGGACTTCTCAATCATCAAAAGCATATCAACATCACTGATTAAATCTATATCTTGTTTTGTCATTTTCAACATTGCACTCCAAGCTAAACCAGGAGCTGTGAAATAGTGGGCAGGGTCTAATCCATAACAATTTTTATTATGACAGAGTGTTCTAAAAGCCTCAAACACATCAGCTAACAATAAAACATCTGTTTTTAGATATAAATCGTGATATTCTCCAAGGTTCTTTATCTTAAATAATTTCCATATTTCTTGTGCGTGTTTATATTCCTTATCACTTATCTCTTCTTCATAAAGGTTATTATAGAAACTTTCTTTTGATGGAAGTTGTGTTTCTTTAAATCTCATAAATGAATCCATATAATCATAAGGATAAATTCCCTTACTTGTAATATTGTTCTCTTTACTTTGAATTTCATTCCTTGTTTGAATTTCCTCTCTCGTAAGAATTCCTTCTTTAATCAGAATTTCATCTTTAATCAGAATTTCCTCTTTAGTTAGAATTTCATTCATTGTTCGAATTTTCTTTATGATTAGAATTTCATCTTCAGTTAGAATTTCTTCATTAATTACAGTTTCCTCTTTACTTTGAATTCTCTCTTTAATCTGAATTTCCTCTTTAGTGAGAATTTCCTCTTTTGGAAAGAATGAATTAAGATTTGGAAAAGAGTCCGTGGAGTTTAGATTTGATGCGAGGTAGGCTAGTGGTGTTCCCATAAACTTGTAAGAATCTAGAAACCTAATACGAGTTAAAGGTTTTGTGAATATCATTTTTGAAAATGAAATATACTTTTGACTTGTGTTTGTTATGGCAGAAATATTCCCTGGTGTTTTTGAAAGTTCATTTATAAATAGATGTGTATCATAGTTGGCGCTGTTGTGAAGAAAGACTGGAATAAAAGAAGGTAATTTATAATTAAGATTACAACAGGAATGAAGGGTACCTCTATATTTACCAGTAAGATGACAATGGTCTCTAACTTTAGACTCCTTAATTTCCCCCTCACAAATATGACAGATATTGTTCATTCTAAATTCTAATTTTTCTTCTTTGGTTAATTTCATCGGTTCATTTGTTTCTTTCATTAATTTAGTGAGTCTTATACAATCCTTTTCTAATCGTTTTACAAACTCTTGTGAAGCATTTTTTCCACGATAATGTTCAAGTTTGTTATACTTTTCTCCAACAGATGATTTGATATAATAACAGAAACCACAAGGAATATGTTTTTGATATTTATTTGTATATGGTTCTTTTGGATTAGGAGAAGCAGTATTTATCTTTTTAAGGATACACTCAAAATCAGCGTATATCACAAATGGGTGCATGATAGATTTATTATAATCTTCAGAAATCTTTTCACCAGGTTTAGGCATTGTAATTACAGCTGATTTATGATTACTACAATATTTTGAATGTTGTTCTAATCGTTCTTTTGTATGAAATGAATTAAGACATAAACTTACAAGGATATATTTTGTTTGCTGTTCTGAATACCTGAGAAGAGATTAATCTTGATAAATTATTGATGTATGTGTAATGTGAATTCTTTCCAACACTAAAATATAAAAGATCAATGTGTGTTTCTTCATTTTTATAGTTGTTTGAAATTTTTAATATTTGAACTTTGTTTGTATCCGTTAATCCATATACATTAATAGAAAGATTATTCTTTTTCTCAAATTTAGGAATATCTGTTAGTGGCATTGGGAATTTAAAATCTTTAATGTCCAAGGTATTCTCATATTTCATATATTGTTTTACTCTTTCTGAATTACATTTTGGTGGATGTAAGTGAGCAAGAACAGACCAGAGAAAAGATTTATTATCATTGTTCTTAATATTAACAACTGCCTTCTTTAGTTTTATTTCTTTTGGTAATTCAATATATGAAGAAGCTTTAAGAGGGTTTGATTTTTAGAATGTGTATATCTAAAAGATGATTTTTTAATATTGAATCCACTTCCTACCACTGTATTATCAACATCCTCCTCTTGTCTTGATAGTTCTTCATAAACCCCACTATTCAAAAAATCTTGAAATGATGTTATAAAATGAAGATCTGTTCTCATATAAGGAGTTTGTTCTTCATCTTGTCTTTTCATATTCATTTTCACTCCCATATAAAACTTTAAAGTTTTCATTTCTTTTAATGTCTTTTTAATAAATTTTTCAACATCGGGTTTCACTATTTCAATTGATTCAGCTATTGATGATGGACCGGGTTCTCCAAATTGAAAAATCCTTATTTTTATATGCCCTTTAAATGCCCCATCAGTGTTTTCAATATAATAGTCTCCCTTTACTTTAAACTCATTTTTCTTGTGTTTTTGTGATTGAAGATGTTTATTATAACTACTCTTCAAAACATCCTTTGAACAGATATCACAATGTTTTCTTTCCAACTCAAGAGGAGATATTTTATGAAACAGATTAAATGTGTGTTTGTTGGTTCGGAGGTGTTTTCTATAATGTTTATATTCGTGATTACAAACATCGCAGTACGTTGTATTCACCATATTTATAGAATAAAACTTTGCTTAAACTAAAATTTTCTTGATGAAAATTTCGTTTGTTTTACAAGGTGAATCTGTGCTTAAAACCATTTTATCCTCCAACTTTTTCACTTAATAAATACAATGTTTCAAGACACAAAAGACAAGTTTCAATCAATCTCTTCATCTGTTAAAGATACTGAGAAATATGTCAAGGATGTAAAATTGAACAAAGATAAATATAACAACTATTGGATAAAAACTATTATGGTAAATAATATGAGTTCTTCAATTTCCTTCAGTGGAAGGGCCTTTAGTATACCTGGTAGAACATCAATTAAAGTATCTCTAACAAAAGTTTCTCCTCTCCTTCTAGTAATATATTCAAAACTAGAAAAAGCAATGAAACAAGAAAAAGTATCAAAGAACAAAAACCTTATGGATGAAGCTTTAGAAAGAAAAGATAAGACCATCTGTAATATGCAAGGAGAAATTTGTATTTTTTTCAACAACCCTAAAGATGTAAATCCTGATGAAATAAAGGATGTTAATATATCAGGTGAAATGACATTTCGTTCAATAGTAGTTAACGATAATTTTAAAATTACCTTTAATATAAAAAATGTTGTCGTTGAATCTGATAATGAAAAAAAGTATATCGATATCGATGGTAATATACAACTGAAAGTATAGATGAATTTCAGTTTAAGTAAAGTTTTACTTTATAAATATGCTAGACTTTCCTGATTCTCCATATGACAAATTTGAGAATTGTCCTGCGTGTGAAAGACGGGGATTAAACACAGAGTCAAAAGCCTATAAACAATGTATATTCTGTGATTATCTTCTAATTAATGATAATAAAAAATATAAAAAGGAAAATAATTCTTTTAGATTTACACCAAAAATGAATTACTTTACAAGATTGATTAGAGAAATGAATGTAAAGTATGAGGATGATAACACACCTTTCCTTACAAGGGAAGAAACTGAGCGATATAAGAGAAATGTTCAAAGGATTGTTGTTGTATATTATTCATGGATGTAATTTTCAGGGAAATATCAACACAAGATATTGTATAAATAAAATAATGGATTATCTTGAAATTAAACCTGAACTTAGGATAAAATATAGAGTTTCTAAAAAAGCCAATAATAAATTAAATAACCTGTTTTTCAAATATATAAATGAATGATTTTTTACCTATTTGGGAAAATAAGATAAAATTTAACAACCATAAAAATCTCCCAAATTCATTAAGATGTCTCATAGTTGGTTCAAGTGGATGTGGAAAAACCTGCTTACTTTTAAAAATGCTCCTCACTCCCAACTTTTTAGATTATGACAATTTAATAATTTTCACAAAGTCGAGTTTTCAACCAGAGTATCAACTACTCTCACAAGGTTTTAATGCTGGTCTTCAAAAGAAGATATAATCGGTTTATTTAAACGTCAAAAAAACCTAAATGATTATAACATTGAAGATATAATTCAACTATTTTGTGATACACAGAGATGTAAAAAGAAATCAAATCCTATAACTTGTATTCTTAGTGATAATACGGATGATATACCGTCTCCCCAAGATTTGGATAAATCAAAAAAGAACCTCGTTATCTTTGATGATTGTGTTAATGAGAGAAACCAAACAGTAATGGACAGCTACTACACAAGAGGAGACATTCTTCTTGTAATTGTATTTATCTTAGTCAATCGTACTTTCAACTTCCTCGTCGTTCCATCAGAAACAATGCTAATACTTTTATTTTATTCAAGTTAAATTCAATAGATATCAATAATTTTTGGAGAGATAATTGTTCTACATTATGTAGTAAAAAGAAATTTGAGGATTATATGAAGCACACGACTGAAAAATATAAATATATTGTTGTGAAACAAGATGAGATATTAAGGGATATATTTTTGTTTTATAAACAATTACATATATAAATGACAACTATTATTATAAATCTTGTGGGTAAATCTGCTTCTGGAAAAAACTTTCATAAATCAAGGTTCTTGTGTAGTACAAATGAGAATATTGTAAATTTACTTAAAAAACACCCCGTGATACGCATTGTATCAACAACAACTAGAGCAATAAGACCTGGAGAAGTAAAAGGTGAAGATTATCACTATATTTCAGTGGAGGAACATATGCGATTGAGGAATGAAGGTCAAATGTTTGAGGAGGTTTCTCTTGGTACAACAAAATATTCACATTGTAAGAGTGAGTTAAGGAACTAAAATCTGGTGGTGTTGGGATATTAGAAACTAATCCAGAAGGAGCAGAGACAAATTATTAAACATCTGAGTGGAGTGAAGATTTTATCATTCGGTTTTGATGTTGATGAAGAAACTCAACGCATAAGCGTATGAAAAGCAGAGATGCAAGTATTAGTGAAGAAGAAATTACAACTCGCATTAATGTTAATAAAGAATTTGATGAAATATTTAAAGAAAAGGATTTATTTGAACACATCTACTTGAATGATGAAGAAAAGGAAAATTTCCCTGTTGATCTTTACAATTCATTAAATGATATTTTACAATAAATAAATGGATGTAAAAGAAAGAGCAAGAAGATTTAAGGAACATCAAGAGTTGGTTTCAAAAGTTGTAAAACAACAGGAAGACATAAAGAAGAAACGCAGACAGAAACTAACGGGCGAAGAAGCATTTGAAAGAAAACAAGAGAAATTTTTTAAACCACTTTTAAAAACTTCCCAAGAAAAAAATGAAAGATGTTTCCACAGTTCCCACAGTAGAATATACTCCCAGAAAGCTCCAAATGTTAAAAGATTTCAGTCAAATGACGGAGGAAGAATTAGAGCATATTGGAGAATTAGAATATGATGATGAAGGTTTATTTCAACAACTGGAAGAGATTAATCAACCCCCTGATTATATTGTGAATGCTGTTCAAAACAATGAATATTCAGCGGATTCAAAAACCAAAGCAGGACTCATTCCAACAGAACAACCAGCAATATTTCATCTTGTTCAAGAAAAGGTATTGATATTTAATGATGAATTAAGGTTCTTAAGTTCTGCTCAACCCCCTGTTAAACTAACTCCGAGATTAATGTTTCTTCTCACAAAAGATGGAAGACAAGGTTCAACTGTGAAGGATGAATCAAAGTATATTGATAAACCATTGGATATGGAAAATAATGATGATAGAGTATATATTGATTTGCTGAACACTCTAAATTATAAGGTTATTCTTTCTGGTAAAAGTAGGAAGAATGAGAAGGAGAAACACATTATTCAGGCTTTAAGTATCCTTGGTTCAGGTGTTAGTTTTCTTCCAAATGACCCATCGCAATTAGTTAATAGACTGTTATTGTTGTTAGGCAGTCAGAAGGCTGGAAATAACAATTGTTTTAATGAAGCATCAGCCATTTTAGACCAGTTGATGAACATGAAAATAATTAATAAATATCAATATAAAGACATTTTTATCTCATTAAATAAGATGAGAAGCACAATCCTTAGTTTCAATTTCACAACAAGCGACCACACATCTTCATTCCCATACCCACTACAACTTGACACAACAAAAGAATATGAGGCATCTTTATTGTCCATGGAAACTTATAATACCTTATTTAATATAACTGATAAAAATGACAAGTTTAGTTATAATCCCGGAAGTGGATACAAAGCGATAACAGTCTCACCCAGAGCATATGAGATTTCACAAATATCGTTCGAAATTGCTCGTCTTATGAAAGAACAGGGTGATGAACCAAAAAATATTGTTATAAACATTCAAAAACATACTTCAAAATCAACGATTAAAGTTAAAAATAACTACAAGGTTGATTTCACAATTGATAATTCATTTAGAGAGTTATTGGGTTTCTCCTCAAAAAGATTGAAACTAATGGGACGTTTTACAGTGATAATGTCATTCAAATATCCTCAGGAATAAATTCGGTGTTAATTCACTGTGATTTGATTGATGGTGCTTATAATGATGGAAAAAAAACAAATACAATATTTTCATTCAGTGCATACTCAACCCCAATTGGTTATAAATTCAATATGGAACCCAAAAATTTGGTTTATCTACCTGTGTCAGGAAAAACCATACACAGAGTAAATTTTAGGATAACCGACCAAGATAATCGTGTGATTTCTTTTAATGGAGAAGTTATATCCATCAGAATTCACCTACGTGAAGTTTTCCAATAAATAAATACGATGGTTATTGTGAGGAAACACGAGTTGGGAAAATATAAAATAATTACAGGGGATGGGATGTTCCTTTCCCCATACTACAAGGGTGAAGGTATGTATCTTGGTAGAGGATACTATAAACCTAAGAGACAAAGGGGTGTTGGACATCAATTTAGAGGAGATGGGATAATTGATACTCTCATGGGTATTGGTTCAACTATTCTTAAACATAAAGATCTAATTGGTTCAACTGCTTCTGCTGTGGGAAATGTAGCAGGTGCTGTAAAGAGTATAAAAGATGCTCAGAAGGAATCTCATAAATTACAAGCAATAAAAGAAATTAAGAAAGGCAAAACTCAGTTGTCCCCCAAGAACGACAGAAAATAATTCAAATACTTGGATCAGGGTTTCAAAAGTTTTAACATCTTTTTTCCTAAATAAATACAAGTATGGAAGCAATTGATAGTATCTATGATTTGGATGATACTATTATTATCTCAAACTCCACTAAAAAAGAAGATTACTTCAAGGTAAATGCAATAACTGGAACAGACTGGAATACGAATGGTACAAAAAGTTTTGAAATAAATAATCAACAAACCTATTTGAATCTCTCCGAAAGTTTCTTGTTGTGTAAATTTAAATTCACTAAGGCTGGGAATAACACAAACGCTACACTTGTAAATGATTTCTTCTGGAAAATGTTTGATAGTGTGCGTTTGTATATTGGAACACAAGAAGTTGAAGCGGTTGATTATGTCTCTGCTGTATCTGAAATGATAAAATTTACACTCTATACATTCAGTGATAGAATGGGAAAGGGGTCTGTCGAAGGTTTTATTCCTGATATGTCAACGGGAACAAACACAGACCCTGGGTATACTCAAAGGAAAGGAATGTATAATGATGATACAAAAGCAGAAAATAGTTTTACTGTGGCAGTTCCTCTTAAAGGTATATTTGGATTTTGTGATCATGATAAAGTTCTGTATGGCCTCAAAATTAGATTTCAACTACAAAGGAATGATAATGAAAATCGATTGCTTTTTGGTGTTGGTAGTGCTTTTGGTGATCAGAATAAATTTGTAATTGAGGAAATGAGTTGGTATATCAGTGAATATACTCCTAATCTTAAAACAGAAGAGATGTTGAATCGAAGACTTAACTCAAAGAAACCACTCAGTGTATCATACCTCAAAAGAAGATGTCAACACGTTAAACTCAATCAAACTACTTACACGTGGAATTTGGGTGTTCTGGAAGGAAAGCCACGATATCTGTGGATCATTTTTAAAAAGCCAGATGGTGATACTGCGACTGATAAGAATAATGCATTGAGTGATAATGCTAAGGTGAAACAACTTCGCGTTTCTCTAGATGGAACATTTTACCCACGAGATAGATTGGAAATTAATTGGGAAAAAAATGATTTTGCTGAAGCATACAAGTCTTACCAAAAGGTGTGTGAAAGTAATGGAAATAAAGAACCTATTTTGGATATGACAGCATTTAAAAGTTTGTATACAATCTATGCGTTTGACCTGAGCGCTCAAAAGGAAACTATAAAGTCTAATCGAGTGGATACTTCCCTATACATTGAAAGAGGAGAGAGTGAAGAAGTTGATACATATTGTTTGCTTTTGGAAGAAACAGAATTGCAGATTAATACAGATAATGGTGTGATGATTAGTCTCACATAATTTTTTGTTAAATAAATGAGTGGCAAAGTACCAACTGGGGTATATGTTAATCAAATCAATCTTCATAAACTATCATCTTGTGTTCAAAATCAAAAGCCTTGTACGATTAACGTTAATACAATTCAGAGAAAAGGAGCAGTAAGAATTGATGTTTTTCTCACAAGAGAACAGGTTAAAATCTTGAATGACACTGGCTCACTTAAAATTAAAATGACAAAACCAATGTTGAAAAAAATATTCAATAAGAGAGACGAGTGGAGGATTTCTCCCATTTCTAATTCCTTTATTTGCTGGTTTAAGTGCGGTTGGAGCATTGGCCGGGTGGTATTTCAACAGCGGTGAAAACTGCCAACGAAAGGAAGGCTCAACTCCAGGCTCAAAAAGAATTGGAAAGACATAACAAAGAGTTGGAGAAACAAATTAGTGGAAGTGGTGTAATTGTCGATTTTGCTGAAAAACTTGAAGGTCTGCCTGATAAAGCGAGATTGCTAGTTGGAGATATGCTTTCTTCTATTGCACAAGCAGGTGTAAAATTAACGAAAAGAGGTAATGGATTATATCTTTCTAATAAATAAATGAGCATTGATGAGTGGTTGAAAGAATTTGGAAAGAATACAACATCAAATTTACAACTTGCCAAATATTGTAAGAAATTAAAAATTCAAAATGTGGTTATTTGTATGAGAGATGAATTAACAAATGTGCGAAACATACAAAGAATATTATTATGAACTTAGAAGATAATAATGGGAGCAGTTCTCATTGGGTTTGTATTTTTAATAATCAAGACAAATATTATTTTGATAGTTTTGGTCTTCCACCACCTGTTGAAGTCATAAAATTCTTACAGAATGGTGTTTATCAAACATTTCAAGTCCAAGAATTAAATTCCAAGTGTTGTGGTCAATTATGTCTATATGTGTTATTTCAACTCAACAAAAATAAAAAATTTTATGATATTATTTTTAATCTAATATAAATGACTTATGTTGGTAAAGATGGTTCTATCTTTGGTGTATCTCAAGAACTGGATATTGATTTATCAAATTATTATTACACAAAGGCACAGGCTGAGCGATATAAATATAATATAAACAAAAATATTAACATGAAAAATGCTTATAAATTAAAAAATTATCCAAGCCCGACTGGTGAATGAATTGATGAGATTAAGCGATTTATCTCAATATATATACTTAAATAAAACGGCTGTATATTCCAAAGATACAGAAGTGTTGATATTATCTCCAGGTCATACAGAATTCACAGTTCGAATTAAAATAAATTTTTATAAAGAAGGGCGTATCGTTTGTATGAGAATAGAACAATGGGGTATGATATGAATGATTTAGGGTATAATTGGTCATTTAAAATTAACCTCGAAGACCTGGAACAATTAAATCAGTCTCGTAAGGAAGAATATTATCCACTTGGTATCGAGAATGAGTTTTGTGGGTCCACGATTAGTAAACAACAAATAAAAAGAATTTAATAAGGGTAAATATAATAATGGTTTTGCCCTTGTTTATCTCATGAAAACAGAAAAAACAGGATTATATATATAATAAGTAAGGAAATACAAAATGATTTAACTATGGGAAGATGGGGAGGTGTTTCGTGCCATAATATTATTCTAACATATATTTCTAATACATAAATGACAGCAAGAAGGCTTCAAGAAAATTATCATTTCTGTGTTCAAGCATACCTTCAAGAAAAGGGTATTCGGTATTTTAATAAATATGTTCTACAACATAAGAATGAGGTATTTTCAATAAAAGATTGGCATTATGCTGATGTTGATAAACCGACAACTTTAGATTTAATTAGAATGTTAAATAATGAAAAAATTATAAAGTTAAGAAAAGGTAAGGCTCTTTTAGAAATTCAAAAGAAATTTTATTGGTTTCCTGTTGTAAAAAAAATTATTTTCGATGCAGGAATAACAAGAAATCCTGATGAATATATGTATAATATTCTATGGGGTGTAAACGATTCAAGGATAGTAAGGGATGAGGAAGGAGTTGAAGAAGAGAGGGAAGAGGAGGAAAAGGAGAATGAGGAGAGAGAGAAGGAGGAAAGAGAGAGAGAAGAGAGAGAGAGAGAAGAAAGAGAAGGAGGAAAGAGAGAATAGAGAGAGGGAGGAAGAGAGAAGAGAGAGAGAGGGAGGAGAGGGAGGAAAGAAGCGAGACAAAATAAATATCAAAATATGGAAACCAGTGAGATTCAAAAAAGATTGGCGGTATTACAGAAAATAACTCAACCCACCGAGGAGGAAAACAAAAGAATTGACAAGTCTATTTGCAATATTTTCTTCAAGACTATTGACATCGTCAAGCTATTCATTTTAATTCAAGTTTTTCTTAAATAAATGGAGGAGAGAGTGAAGGCATTTCTTAGGATTCTTTATGTTTTAAAAATTAAGATTCAAATGTGCATGTTGGAAACTAAAAAGGTTTTCGCACTCTGCAGGACTTTTTCACATAAATAAATGAGTTATTGTCTCAAATGTAAAAGAAAACTAATACTAAAAATATTTCATATATTAAAAGTAAAAATAACAGGGTTATCCAAAAAGGTATATGTTCGGTGTGTGGTTCAAAAAAATCAATTTATCTCCAAACACAAACTCGGAGGAGATATACAAAAGTTTTTATCAGGAAGTAAATTTACAACTACTGGAATACCAGAATTACATCTTCAGGGTATTCTTTCTGTGGTCCAGAGCACAAACTTGGATAAAAGATTAGATGAGGCAGACAATCCTAAATCCTGGAGTAAACCAATCAATAGAGTTGATGAAGTGTGCATGAGACCACGATATTGATTATGGGAATACCACAACGTTGGAAGAAAAGCATGAAGCCGATAGAGAAATGTTGTATAATTTGTCTCTGATACAAAATCCAACCTTGAGAGAAAAAGTTGATAGGTTCATCGTGAAGAAGATGATTAGTGCTAAATTGAAACTTGGACTTGGAAATTCAAAAAACTCATAGGCTCTAATGATGCCATTAAGACTGAAGAGCAATTAGCTGATGAATTACATAAACCAATATTCACAAAGTTTCAGAGAAGGAAAGTTTATTCCAAGGAAGTAGATTATATCTGGTCTGCTGATTTGATTGAACTCAATAATGATAAAGGGGTACAAGTATGCTTTAACCGTTATTGATTTGAGGAGTAGATATGCGTGGGTTGTCCCTTTAAAAAACAAAACAGGTAATACTCTTATGTTAGCTTTTCAACAGATATTTAATAAAAGTAAGAGAAAACCTAAAAAATTGTGGACTGATGAGGGTAGAGAGTTTTATAACAAGACATTTATGAATTTTCTAAAAAATAACAGTATTACATTATACAGTACCTTTAATGAAGGGAAGGCAGTTGTTGTTGAACGTTT
>NW_028222154.1:42500-60000 GCF_056783735.1 Eptatretus burgeri
ATAATGAATATATATATATATATATATATATATATATATATATAAAATGAATATATATATATATATATATATATATATATATATAAAATGAATATATATATATATATATATATATATATATAAAATGAATATATATATATATATATATATAATGAATATATATATATATATATATAATGAAATATATATATATATATATATAATGAATATATATATATATATAATGAATATATATATATATATATATATATATAATGAATATATATATATATATATATATATATATATATATATATAATGAATATATATATATATATATATATATATATATATAATGAATATATAATATATATATATATATATATATATAATGAATATATATATATATATATATATATAATGAATATATATATATATATATATATATATATATATATATATATAATGAATATATATATATATATATAATGAATATATATATATATATATATATATATATATATATATATATATATATAATGAATATATATATATATATATATATATATATATATATATAATGAATATATATATATATATATATATATATATAATGAATATATATATATATATATATATATATATATATATATATATAAGTAGGGTAAGAATACTGATTCTGGCTCACTTTTCCCCATGTAAATGAATGGGGGATTTTCAGCGATTTATATTTTTTTTCCTTAAAAATAAACCCCCTTTTTATCCCAAGGTATATTTATTTGTCTCCCCTTTTAACTTGGAGGTTGAACCTCATTGAATTGAACACCTGGGGGTTGAACAGCTCACTCATTGAACCTATAAAGATTTGTTCATTCTCAAATTCCTTCAATAGTTTAATTTTCTTTGCACAATAATCCCCATCTAAAATATTGACAAACAAAACATTTGAATCTTTATATTTTTTAAGATACCCCTTTTGTGCCATTACGAAATGATAAACTTCTCTTAATGCTCTTGTTTGACCACCTCCTGAGCCACAGGTTATTTTTTGTTAAGCCCCGCCCACTTTTCTTTAAGCCCCGCCCACTTTTGTTAAGCCCCGCCCACTTTCCACAAGGTATTCAATAAGCCCCGCCCACTTTTCTTTAAACCCCGCCCACTTTTGCTAAGCCCCGCCCACTTTTGCTAAGCTCCGCCCACTTTTCATAAGGTATTTTTTCTAAGCCACGCCCACTTTTCCTAAGCTCCGCCTACTTTTGCTAAGCTCCGCCCACTTTTCATAAGGTATTTTTTCTAAGCCACGCCCACTTTTCCTAAGCTCCGCCTACTTTTGCTAAGCCCCGCCCACTCTTACATCATTTCCAGTTCATCTCTGACTCACAAAGAAATCACTAGAAAATTACAGGATGTTATGGTTTTGAAAAATTTCCCAATGAAGGCTTGCCTAGGCTTGCCCAGGGAATTTCCAAAGGAAACCACACCCACCAGTCTTTCTCTATAAAAGCTTCAAACCCAGGCTCCATTTTAAACATTTGTTCTTGCTGGCAATGGTGTGCTGTGTGCTTGTCTCAAACTCTCTGTCTTCTATGGAACTAAACCTTCAAGTTGATGAACTGGATTCAAACCTCTTATCTATTGAGGTTAGATTTTTTATTTTCCTATTTTCAAACTTTGATTGAAGCATACTCATTTAATAATTAAATAACTTAATTAATACATTATTATTTTCTCTCACAGGAAATTGTGTCTGAAATACGAAATGAAAATACTGCTTTTGCTACAACTTGGGGGGAAATTGTTGGCTTGGTTGAAGACCTTATGAGCGACCAAGACCCACAGAACGAGTTCGTCCTTGATGACCCAACCAAAGAGTTATGCCTTGGAGACCAGCAAAATCCTGAAAAAGAGTTTTACAGCAATAGTACTCATTGTGAGTTATCAAGACAATACCCACTGAATAAGTTATACCTTGATGAGCCAGAATACAAGTTTTACCTTGGAGACTCACAAATTTTGAAAAAATCAGTAAATGAGTTCTGCCTTGATGGTTTTAATAACTACCTTGGAGACTCAGGAAAAGGGTTCTGCCAAGATGGTTCTAAATATGGGGCCTACCTTGGAGACTCACAAATTTTGAAAAAATCAAGAAATGAGTTCTGCCTTGATGGTTTTAATAACTACCTTGGAGACTCAGGAAAAGGGTTCTGCCAAGATGGTTCTAAATATGGGGCCTACCTTGGAGACTCACAAATTTTGAAAAAATCAGTAAATGAGTTCTGCCTTGATGGTTTAAATAACTACCTTGGAGACTCAGGAAAAGGGTTCTGCCAAGATGGTTCTAAATATGGGTCCTACCTTGGAGACTCACAAATTTTGAACAATCAGTAAATGAGTTATCCTTAAGAGACTTTGTAAGTTGGTTTTACTTTGAATACTTGAAATGTGGGTTCTGGATTGATAACTCACAATGTGATACATATCTTGGAAACTCAACGGGAATGTGGTTATACCTTGAAGACTTGGAAAGTTGGGTTTATGTTGAACACTTGAAACTTTTTTGGGGGCTTTTATTTATTTATTTATTTATTTATTATTATTATTATTTTATTTATTTATATTTTGGAGACTTTTGGAGTTGCTATCACTCTTTGGGATCTAAACCTATCGATGTAGTTCTTTGTCGGATGGTGCTTGATGGGAGCAAGATCAAGAAAGTTCTGGGAAGAAAGTGCAGGCTTACTTCCCCTTTCTACGTCATCAAACCTGAAAGCCTTAAAAGACAGAATTGGAAGAAGAAAAAAAAAACGTAAAAATATATATATATAGGTGGAAATCTCATTTTGAAAAAGACATTGTGTTGGGCGAGGATTGAGTTGGGGTTGAGATTTTGAATGTGAGGGTTGGGGTTGAGATTTTGAATGTGAGGGTTGGGACACACACACATACACATCAACAAACAAAAGTTAAGCCTTGACTATTCAGTTGAGGATTCTGTGTTTGGGGTTCACAGATCTAAGAACGTCCCCCTTGACACACATTATATACTGTTATACATCTCGGACTTGGCCCTCGAGTGTCCACAACGGTGTATAGTAGGAGGGAGTGAAGCGCCAACCTATTGCTCCCATTGCACACACACACACAAACAAAAGTTAAGCCTTGACTATTCAGTTGAGGATTCTGTGTTTGGGGTTCACAGATCTAAGAACGTCCCCCTTGACACACATTATATACTGTAATACACCTCGGACTTGTCCCTCTAGTGTCCACAAAGGTGTATTATATGCTTAGTTTTGTCTTTTGTAATTCCTGTGAATAAAATGAACCTAAAATCTCTTCCCCTTCCAAATCATATATTTTATAAGTCCAAGGAACTGTATCTATTACATCAACAATTTTAAAAAGTTCTTTCGTCCATCGTTCAGTAAAACCCTTTTCAAAATGAGATTTCCACCTATATATTCTTACGATATCACCAACTTTGAACTTAGGTTTTCTGACATTAATCTCTTTTTCATATTTTAATTTTGTAAATGTTTCTGATGGCTTCATATTCGTTGACGTGTGAATCGTGTCATTATACTTATCCACAATATCCTGAATAAAAGATAACCATTGTTGTGAACCGAGTTGTGTGAATTTTTTATATAGTCTCTTTTAAGGTACGATTAAAACGTTCAACAACAACTGCCTTCCCTTCATTAAAGGTACTGTATAATGTAATAGTTATTTTTTAAAAAATTCATAAATGTCTTGTTATAAAACTCTCTACCCTCATCAGTCCACAATTTCTTAGGTTTTCTCTTACTTTTATTAAATATCTGTTGAAAAGCTAACATAAGAGTATTACCTGTTTTGTTTTTTAAAGGGACAACCCACGCATATCTACTCCTCAAATCAATAACGGTTAAAGCATACTTGTACCCCTTATCATTATTGAGTTCAATCAAATCAGCAGACCAGATATAATCAACTTCCTTGGAATAAACTTTCCTTCTCTGAAACTTTGTGAATATTGGTTTATGTAATTCATCAGCTAATTGCTCTTCAGTCTTAATGGCATCATTAGAGCCTATAAGTTTTTTGAATTTCCAAGTCCAAGTTTCAATTTAGCACTAATCATCTTCTTCACGATGAACCTATCAACTTTTTCTCTCAAGGTTGGATTTTGTATCAGAGACAAATTATATAACATTTCTCTGTCGGCTTCATGCTTTTCTTCCAACGTTGTGGTATTCCCATAATCAATATCGTGTCTCATGCACACTTCATCAACTCTATTGATTGGTTTACTCCAGGATTTAGGATTGTCTGCCTCATCTAATCTTTTATCCAAGTTTGTGCCTGGACCACAGAAAGAATACCCTGGAAGATGTAATTGCCGTGGTATTCCAGTAGTTGTAAATTTACTTCCTGATAAAAACTTTTGTATATCTCCTCCGAGTTTGTGTTTGGAGATAAATTGATTTTTTTTTGAACCACACACCGAACATATACCTTTTTGTATAACCCTGTTATTTTTACTTTTAATATATGAAATATTTTTAGTATTAGTTTTCTTTTTACATTTGAGACAATAACTCATTTATTTATGAGAAAAATTTCTGCAGAGTGCAAAAACCTTTTAGTTTCCAACATGCACATTTGAATCTTAATTTTTAAAACATAAAGAATCCTTAGAAATGCCTTCACTCTCTCCTCCATTTATTTAAGAAAAAACTTGAATTAAAATACATGTCTTCTCGATGTCGATAGTCTTGTAGAAAGTATTGTAAATAGACTTTTTAATTCTTTGTATTCCTCCCTGGTGAGATAAGTTAATTTCTTTAATACCTCTATTCTTTTTTGAATCTCACTGGTTTCCATATTTTGATATTTATTCATTCTCTCTCTTTCCTCCCTCTCTCTCTTCTCTCTTTCCTCCTTCTCTCTCTCCTCCTCCTCCTTTTCCTCCTCTTCCCTCTCTTCTTCAACTCCTTCCTCATCCCTTACTATACTTGAATCGTTTACACCCCATAGAATATTATACATATATTCATCAGGATTTCTTGTTATTCCTGTATCCAAAATAATTTTTTTTACAACAGGATACCAATAAAATTTCTTTTGAATTTCTAAAAGAGCCTTACCTTTTCTTAACCTTATAATTTTTTCATTATTTAACATTCTAATTAAATCTAAAGTTGTTGGTTTATCAACATCAGCATAATGCCAATCTTTTATTGAAAATACCTCATTCTTATGTTGTAGAACATATTTATTAAAATACCGAATACCCTTTTCTTGAAGGTATGCTTGAACACAGAAATGATAATTTTCTTGAAGCCTTCTTGCTGTCATTTATGTATTAGAAATATATGTTAGAATAATATTATGGCACGAAACACCTCCCCATCTTCCCATAGTTAAATCATTTTGTATTTCCTTACTTATTATATATAATCCTGTTTTTTCTGTTTTCATGAGATAAACAAGGGCAAAACCATTATTATATTTACCCTTATTAAATTCTTTTATTTGTTGTTTACTAATCGTGGCTCCACAAAACTCATTCTCGATACCAAGTGGATAATATTCTTCCTTACGAGACTGATTTAATTGTTCCAGATCTTCGAGGTTAATTTTAAATGACCAATTATACCCTAAATCATTCATATCATACCCCCATTGTTCTATTCTCATACAAACGATACGCCCTTCTTTATAAAAATTTATTTTAATTCGAACTGTGAATTCTGTATGACCTGGAGATAATATCAACACTTCTGTATCTTTAGAATACACAGCCGTTTTATTTAAGTATATATATTGTGATAAATCGCTTAATCTCACCAAGTCATTCGCGTCAGTCGGGCTTGGATAATTTTTTAATTTATAAGCATTTTTCATGTTAATATTTTTGTTTATATTATATTTATGTCGTTCAGCCTGTGCCTTTGTGTAATAATTTGATAAATCAATATCCAGTTCTTGAGATACACCAAAGATAGAACCATCTTTACCAACATAAGTCATTTATATTAGATTAAAAATAATATCATAAAATTTTTTATTTTTGTTGAGTTGAAATAACACATATAGACATAATTGACCACAACACTTGGAATTTAATTCTTGGACTTGAAATGTTTGATAAACACCATTCTGTAAGAATTTTATGACTTCAACAGGTGGTGGAAGACCAAAACTATCAAAATAATATTTGTCTTGACTATTAAAAATACAAACCCAATGAGAACCGTTCCCATCATTATCTTCTAAGTTCATAATAATATTCTTTGTATGTTTCGACACATTTGTTAATTCATCTCTCATACAAATAACCACATTATGAATTTTTAATTTCTTACAATATTTGGCAAGTTGTAAATTTGATGTTGTATTCTTTCCAAATTCTTTCAACCACTCATCAATGCTCATTTATTTATTAGAAAGATATAATCCATTACCTCTTTTCGTTAATTTTACACCTGCTTGTGCTATAGAAGAAAGCATATCTCCAACTAACAATCTCGCTTTATCAGGCAGACCTTCAAGTTTTTCAGCAAAATCTACAATTACACCACTTCCACTAATTTGTTTCTCCAACTCTTTGTTATGTCTTTCCAATTCTTTTTGAGCCTGGAGTTGAGCCTTCCTTTCGTTGGCAGTTTTGACCGCTGTTGAAATACCACCCGTCAATGCTCCAACCGCACTTAAACCAGCAAATAAAGGAATTAGAAATGGGAGAAATCCTCCACTCGTCTCTCTTATTGAATATTTTTTCAACATTGGTTTTGTCATTTTAATTTTAAGTGAGCCAGTGTCATTCAAGATTTTAACCTGTTCTCTTGTGAGCAAAACATCAATTCTTACTGCTCCTTTTCTCTGAATTGTATTAACGTTAATCGTACAAGGCTTTTGATTTTGAACACAAGATGATAGTTTATGAAGATTGATTTGATTAACATTTACCCCAGTTGGTACTTTGCCACTCATTTATTTAACAAAAAATTATGTGAGACTAATCATCACACCATTATCTGTATTAATCTGCAATTCTGTTTCTTCCAAAAGCAAACAATATGTATCAACTTCTTCACTCTCTCCTCTTTCAATGTATAGGGAAGTATCCACTCGATTAGACTTTATAGTTTCTTTTTGAGCGCTCAGGTCAAACGTATAGATTGTATACAAACTTTTAAATGCTGTCATATCCAAAATAGGTTCTTTATTTCCATTACTTTCACACACCTTTTGGTAAGACTTGTATGCTTCAGCAAAATCATTTTTTCCCAATTAATTTCCAATCTATCTCGTGGATAAAATGTTCCATCTAGAGAAACGCGAAGTTGTTTCACCTTAGCATTATCACTCAATGCATTATTCTTATCAGTCGCAGTATCACCATCTGGCTTTTTAAAAATCATCCACAGATATCGTGGCTTTCCTTCCAGAACACCCAAATTCCACGTGTAAGTACTTTGATTGAGTTTAACGTGTTGACATCTTCTTTTGAGGTATGATACACTGAGTGGTTTTTTTGAGTTAAGTCTTCGATTCAACATCTCTTCTGTTTTAAGATTAGGAGTATATTCACTGATATACCAACTCATCTCCTCAATTACAAATTTATTCTGATCACCAAAAGCATTACCAACACCAAAAAGCAATCTATTTTCATTATCATTCCTTTGTAGTTGAAATCTAATTTTAAGACCATACAGAACTTTATCATAATCACAAAATCCAAATATACCTTTAAGAGGAACTGCCACAGTAAAACTATTTTCTGCTTTTGTATCATCATTATACATTCCTTTCCTTTGAATATATCCAGGGTCTGTGTTTGTTCCCGTTGACATATCAGGAATAAAACCTTCGACAGACCCCTTTCCCATTCTATCACTGAATGTATAGAGTGTAAATTTCATCATTTCAGATACAGCAGAGACATAATCAACCGCTTCAACTTCTTGTGTTCCAATATACAATCGCACACTATCAAACATTTTCCAGAAGAAATCATTTACAAGTGTAGCGTTTGTGTTATTCCCAGCCTTAGTGAATTTAAATTTACACAACAAGAAACTTTCGGAGAGATTCAAATAGGTTTGTTGATTATTTATTTCAAAACTTTTTGTACCATTTGTATTCCAGTCTGTTCCAGTTATTGCATTTACCTTGAAGTAATCTTCTTTTTTAGTGGAGTTTGAGATAATAATAGTATCATCCAAATCATAGATACTATCAATTGCTTCCATACTTGTATTTATTTCGGAAAAAGATGTTAAAACTTTTGAAACCCTGATCCAAGTATTTGAATTATTTTCTGTCGTTCTTGGGGTACAACTGAGTTTTACCTTTCTTAATTTCTTTTATTGCTTGTAATTTATGAGATTCTTTCTGAGCATCTTTTATACTCTTTACAGCACCTGCTACATTTCCCACAGCAGAAGCAGTTGAACCAATTAGGTCTTTATGTTTAAGAATAGTTGAACCAATACCCATGAGAGTATCAATTATCCCATCTCCTCTAAATTGATGTCCAACACCCCTTTGTCTCTTAGGTTTATAGTATCCTCTACCAAGATACATACCTTCACCCTTGTAGTACGGGAAAGGAACATCCCATCCCCTGTAATTATTTTATATTTTCCCAACTCGTGCTTCCTCACAATAACCATCGTATTTATTTATTGAAAAACTTCACGTAGGTGAATTCTGATGGATATAACTTCTCCATTAAAAGAAATCACACGATTATCTTGGTCGGTTATCCTAAAATTTACTCTGTGTATGGTTTTTCCTGACACAGGTAGATAAACCAAATTTTTAGGCTCCATATTGAATTTATAACCAATTGGGGTTGAGTATGCGCTGAATGAAAATATTGTATTTGTTTTTAATCCATCATTATAAGCACCATCAATCAAATCACAGTGAATTAACACCGAATTTATTCCTGAGGATATTTGAATGACATTATCACTGTAAAACGTCCCATTAGTTTCAATCTTTTTTGAGGAGAAACCTAATAACTCTCTAAATGAATTATCAATTGTGAAATCAACCTTGTAGTTATTTTTAACTTTAATCGTTGATTTTGAAGTATGTTTTTGAATGTTTATAACAATATTTTTTGGTTCATCACCCTGTTCTTTCATAAGACGAGCAATTTCGGAAGATATTTGAGAAATCTCGTATGCTCCGGGTGAGACTGTTATCGTTTTGTATCCACTTCCCGGATTATAACTAAACTTGTCATTTTTCTCGGTTATATTAAATAAGGTATTATAAGTCTCCATGGACAATAAAGATGCCTCATATTCTTTTGTTGTGTCAAGTTGTAGTGGGTATGGGAATGAAGATGTGTGGTCGCTTGTTGTGAAATTAAAACTCAGGATTGTGCTTCTCATCTTATTTAATACGAGTTAAAATGTATTTATATTGAGATTTATTAATTATTTTCATGTTCATCAACTGGTCTAAAATGGCTGATGCTTCATTAAAACAATTGTTATTTCCAGCCTTCTTACTGCCGAACAACAATAACAGTCTATTAACTAATTGCGATGGGTCATTTGGAAGAAAACTAATACCTGAACCAAGGATACTTAAAGCCTGAATAATGTGTTTCTCCTTCTCATTCTTCCTACTTTTACCAGAAAGAATAACCTTATAATTTAGAGTGTTCAGCAAATCAATATATACTCTATCATCATTATTTTCCATATCCAATGGTTTATCAATATACTTTGATTCATCCCTCACAGTTGAACCTTGTCTTCCATCTTTTGTGAGAAGAAACATTAATCTCGGAGTTAGTTTAACAGGGGGTTGAGCAGAACTTAAGAACCTTAATTCATCATTAAATATCAATACCTTTTCTTGAACAAGATGAAATATTGCTGGTTGTTCTGTTGGAATGAGTCCTGCTTTGGTTTTTGAATCCGCTGAATATTCATTGTTTTGAACAGCATTCACAATATAATCAGGGGTTGATTAATCTCTTCCAGTTGTTGAAATAAACCTTCATCATCATATTCTAATTCTCCTAAATGCTCTAATTCTTCCTCCGTCATTTGACTGAAATCTTTTAACATTTGAAGCTTTCTAGGAGTATATTCTACTGTGGGAACTGTGGAAACATCTTTCATTTTTCTTGGGAAGTTTTTAAAAGTGGTTTAAAAAATTTCTCTTGTTTTTTTTTCAAATGCTTCTTCGCCCGTTAGTTTCTGTCTGCGTTTCTTCTTTATGTCTTCCTGTTGTTTTACAACTTTTGAAACCAACTCTTGATGTTCCTTAAATCTTCTTGCTCTTTCTTTTGTATCCATTTATTTATTGTAAAATATCATTTAATGAATTGTAAAGATCAACAGGGAAATTTTCCTTTTCTTCATCATTCAAGTAGATGTGTTCAAATAAATCCTTTTCTTTAAATATTTCATCAAATTCTTTATTAACATTAATGCGAGTTGTAATTTCTTCTTCACTAATCCTTGCATCTCTGCTTTTCATACGTTTGTGTTGAGTTTCTTCATCAACATCAAAACCGAATGATAAAATCTTCACTCCGCTCAGATATTTAATAATTTGTCTCGTTCCTTCTGGATTAGTTTCTAATATCCCAACACCACCAGATTTTAGTTTCTTTAACTCACTCTTACAATGTGAATATTTTGTTGTACCAAGAGAAACCTCCTCAAATATTTGTCCTTCATTCCTCAATCGCATATGTTCCTCCACTGAAATATAGTGATAATCTTCACCTTTTACTTCTCCAGGTCTTATTGCTCTAGTTGTTGTTGATACAATGCGTATCACGGGGTGTTTTTTAAGTAAATTTACAATATTCTCATTTGTACTACACAAGAACCTTGATTTATGAAAGTTTTTTTCCAGAAGCAGATTTACCCACAAGATTTATAATAATAGTTGTCATTTATATATGTAATTGTTTATAAAACAAAAAATATATCCCTTAATATCTCATCTTGTTTCACAACAATATATTTATATTTTTCAGTCGTGTGCTTCATATAATCCTCAAATTTCTTTTTACTACATAATGTAGAACAATTATCTCTCCAAAAATTATTGATATCTATTGAATTTAACTTGAATAAAATAAAAGTATTAGCATTGTTTCTGATGGAACGACGAGGAAGTTGAAAGTACGATTGACTAAGATAAATACAATTACAAGAAGAATGTCTCCCTCTTGTGTAGTAGCTGTCCATTACCGTTTGGTTTCTCTCATTAACACAATCATCAAAGATAACGAGGTTCTTTTTTGATTTATCCAAATCTTGGGGAGACGGTATATCATCCGTATTATCACTAAGAATACAAGTTATAAGATTTGATTTCTTTTTACATCTCTGTGTATCACAAAATAGTTGAATTATATCTTCAATGTTATAATCATTTAGGTTTTTTTGATGTTTAAATAAACCTATTATATCTTCTTTTTGAAGACCAGCATTAAAACCTTGTGAGAGTAGTTGATACTCTGGTTGAAAACTCGACTTTGTGAAAATTATTAAATTATCATAATCTAAAAGTTGGGAGTGAGGAGCATTTTTAAAAGTAAGCAGGTTTTTCCACATCCACTTGAACCAACTATGAGACATCTTAATGAATTTGGGAGATTTTTATGGTTGTTAAATTTTATCTTATTTTCCCAAATAGGTAAAAAATCATTCATTTATATATTTGAAAAACAGGTTATTTAATTTATTATTAGCTTTTTTAGAAACTCTATATTTTATCCTAAGTTCAGGTTTAATTTCAAGATAATCCATTATTTTATTTATACAATATCTTGTGTTGATATTTCCCTGAAAATTACATCCATGAATAATATACAACAACAATCCTTTGAACATTTCTCTTATACGTTCAGTTTCTTCCCTTGTAAGGAAAGGTGTGTTATCATCCTCATACTTTACATTCATTTCTCTAATCAATCTTGTAAAGTAATTCATTTTTGGTGTAAATCTAAAAGAATTATTTTCCTTTTTATATTTTTTATTATCATTAATTAGAAGATAATCACAGAATATACATTGTTTATAGGCTTTTGACTCTGTGTTTAATCCCCGTCTTTCACACGCAGGACAATTCTCAAATTTGTCATATGGAGAATCAGGAAAGTCTAGCATATTTATAAAGTAAAACTTTACTTAAACTGAAATTCATCTATACTTTCAGTTGTATATTACCATCGATATCGATATACTTTTTTCATTATCAGATTCAACGACAACATTTTTTATATTAAAGGTAATTTTAAAATTATCGTTAACTACTATTGAACGAAATGTCATTTCACCTGATATATTAACATCCTTTATTTCATCAAGATTTACATCTTTAGGGTTGTTGAAAAAAATACAAATTTCTCCTTGCATATTACAGATGGTCTTATCTTTTCTTTCTAAAGCTTCATCCATAAGGTTTTTGTTCTTTGATACTTTTTCTTGTTTCATTGCTTTTTCTAGTTTTGAATATATTACTAGAAGGAGAGGAGAAACTTTTGTTAGAGATACTTTAATTGATGTTCTACCAGGTATACTAAAAGCCCTTCCACTGAAGGAAATTGAAGAACTCATATTATTTACCATAATAGTTTTTATCCAATAGTTGTTATATTTATCTTTGTTCAATTTTACATCCTTGACATATTTCTCAGTATCTTTAACAGATGAAGAGATTGATTGAAACTTGTCTTTTGTGTCTTGAAACATTGTATTTATTAAGTGAAAAAGTTGGAGGATAAAATGTTTTTAAGCACAGATTCACCTATAAATTAAACGAAATTTTCATCAAGAAAATTTTAGTTTAAGCAAAGTTTTATTCTATAAATATGGTGAATACAACGTACTGCGATGTTTGTAATCACGAATATAAACATTATAGAAAACACCTCCGAACCAACAAACACACATTTAATCTATTTAATCAAATATCTCCTCTTGAGTTGGAAAGAAAACATTGTGATATCTGTTCAAAGGATGTTTTGAAGAGTAGTTATAATCAACATCTTCAATCACAAAAACACAAGAAAAATGAGTTTAAAGTAAAGGGAGACTATTATATTAAAAACACTGATGAGGCATTTAAAGGGCATATAAAAATAAGGATTTTTCAATTTGGAGAACCCAGTCCATCATCAATAGCTGAATCAATTGAAATAGTGAAACCCGATGTTGAAAAATTTATTAAAAGACATTAAAAGAAATAAAAACTTTAAAGTTTTATATGGGAGTGAAAATGAATATGAAAAGACAAGATGAAGAACAAACTCCTTATATGAGAACAGATCTTCATTTTATAACATCATTTCAAGATTTTTTGAATAGTGGGGTTTATGAAGAACTATCAAGACAAGAGGAGGATGTTGATAATACAGTGGTAGGAAGTGGATTCAATATTAAAAAATCATCTTTTTAGATATACACATTCTAAAATCAAACCCTCTTAAAGCTTCTTCTTATATTGAATTACCAAAAGAAATAAAACTAAAGAAGGCAGTTGTTAATATTAAGAACAATGATAATAAATGTTTTCTCTGGTCTGTTCTTGCTCACTTACATCCACCAAAATGTAATTCAGAAAGAGTAAAACAATATATGAAATATGAGAATACCTTGGACATTAAAGATTTTAAATTCCCAATGCCATTAACAGATATTCCTAAATTTGAGAAAAAGAATAATCTTTCTATTAATGTATATGGATTAACGGATACAAACAAAGTTCAAATATTAAAAATTTCAAACAACTATAAAAATGAAGAAACACACATTGACCTTTTATATTTTAGTGTTGGAAAGAATTCACATTACACATACATCAATAATTTATCAAGATTAATCTCTTCTCAGGTATTCAGAACAGCAAACAAAATATATCCTTGTAAGCGATGTCTTAATTCATTTCATACAAAAGAACGATTAGAACAACATTCAAAATATTGTAGTAATCATAAATCAGCTGTAATTACAATGCCTAAACCTGGTGAAAAGATTTATTTTGAAGATTATAATAAATCTATCATGCACCCATTTGTGATATACGCTGATTTTGAATGTATCCTTAAAAAGATAAATACTGCTTCTCCTAATCCAAAAGAACCATATACAAATAAATATCAAAAACATATTCCTTGTGGTTTTTGTTATTATATCAAATCATCTGTTGGAGAAAAGTATAACAAACTTGAACATTATCGTGGAAAAAATGCTTCACAAGAGTTTGTAAAACGATTAGAAAAGGATTGTATAAGACTCACTAAATTAATGAAAGAAACAAATGAACCGATGAAATTAACCAAAGAAGAAAAATTAGAATTTAGAATGAACAATATCTGTCATATTTGTGAGGGGAAATTAAGGAGTTTAAAGTTAGAGACCATTGTCATCTTACTGGTAAATATAGAGGTCCCGCTCATTCCTGTTGTAATCTTAATTATAAATTACCTTCTTTTATTCCAGTCTTTCTTCACAACAGCGCCAACTATGATACACATCTATTTATAAATGAACTTTCAAAAACACCAGGGAATATTTCTGCTATAACAAACACAAGTCAAAAGTATATTTCATTTTCAAAAATGATATTCACAAAACCTATAACTCGTATTAGGTTTTTAGATTCTTACAAGTTTATGGGAACACCACTAGCCTACCTCGCATCAAATCTAAGCTCCACGGACTCTTTTCCAAATCTGAATTCATTCTTTCCAAAAGAGGAAATTCTCACTCAAGAGGAAATTCAGATTAAAGAGAGAATTCAAAGTAAAGAGGAAATTCTAACTGAAGATGAAATTCTAATTATAAAGAAAATTCGAACTAAAGAGGAAATTCAGATTAAAGATGAAATTCTGATTAAAGAAGGAATTCTTACGAGAGAGGAAATTCAAACAAGGAATGAAATTCAAAGTAAAGAGAAAATTCTTACAAGTAAGGGAATTTATCCTTATGATTATATGGATTCATTTATGAGATTTAAAGAAACACAACTTCCTTCAAAAGAAAGTTTCTATAATAACCTTTATGAAGAAGAGATAAGTGATAAGGAATATAAACACGCACAAGAAATATGGAAAATATTTAAGATAAAGAACCTTGGAGAATATCATGATTTATATCTAAAAACAGATGTTTTATTGTTAGCTGATGTGTTTGAGGCTTTTAGAACACTCTGTCATAATAAAAATTGTTATGGATTAGACCCTGCCCACTATTTCACAGCTCCTGGTTTAGCTTGGAGTGCAATGTTGAAAATGACAAAACAAGATATAGATTTAATCAGTGATGTTGATATGCTTTTGATGATTGAGAAGTCCAAGAGAGGTGGAATATCACAAGTATGTTCAAAAAGATATGCTAAAGCAAATAATAAATATCTTCCAAATTATAATAGTGAAAAAGATAGTAATTATTTGATGTATTTTGATGCTAATAATTTGTATGGATGGGCAATGTCTCAATCTCTGCCTTATGGTAAATTAGAGTGGGTGGAAGAAAAGGATTATGAAAAGGCTTTGATGAATATTGTTATTTCTTCTCAAGAGGAATTGAATGACGAAGAAGAAGGTTATTATTTTGAAGTTGATTTGAGGTACCCGAGTGATCTTCATAATAAGCATAAAGATCTTCCTTTTGCATGTGAGAAAGAAACTCCAAAGAAAGAATGGTTAAGTGATTATCATAAAAGTTTTAATATTAAAGGTAAATCAACAGAAAAGTTATTAACAACATTCTATGATAAAGAGGGATATGTTTTGCATCAGAGAAGCTTAAAACAGTTTTTGAGAGAAGGATTGAGAGTAGCTAAAATTCATAGAGTTTTAAAATTTAAACAAAGTCCTTGGGTGAAAAAGTATATTCAATTCAATACAGATATGAGAGCAAATACAAAAGTAAAATTTGAAGGGGACTTTTATAAATTAATGAATAATGCTGTATTTGGAAAGACTATGGAAAATGTTAGAAACAGACAAAACATTAGATTCGCAACATCTTGGAAAGAAGCTTCGAGATTGATAAATAAACCAAGTTTTGAGAGAGAAGAGGTTTTTTCAGAGAACTTTTCTGCAATTCATATGAAAAAGGAAAGTATTGTAATGGATAAACCAATTTATATTGGAACAGCAGTTCTTGATTTATCAAAGATATTGATGTATGATTATTTGTATAATGACTTAAAGAAAGAGTATGGTGAAAATGTTTCATTGTTGTATATGGATACTGATAGTTTTATCTTAGATATAAAAACTGATGATGTTTATGAAGATATGAAGAAAAATATTGGAGTATATGAAACAAGTAATTTCAGCAAGAAGAGTGAGTTATTTTCCAAAAAGAATGAAAAGGTTATTGGTAAGTTTAAGGATGAGTTGGGTGGAAAAGTAATGAGTGAGTTTATTGGATTGAGAGCAAAGGCATATGCTTATAAGTATGGTGAACAGATTGATAAGAGGTTAAAGGGAATAAAGAAATATGTAATAAAGAAATCAATAACTTTTAGAAATTATTATAATTGTTTGATGAATAAGAAAGAAGAATATAGGAAAATGAATACAATAAGAAGTTATAAACATAACATATATAGTGAAGAAGTAAATAAAAAGGCATTAGGAGCCTTTGATGATAAGAGATTTATTTTAGATAATGGAATAGATTGTGTTCCATATGGATATTGTATGATAGAGTGTATAAAATAGATTATGTTTTAACGATGGGAAGATGGGTTAGGGTTTTTAAGGGCTACCGCTGCTTTTTCACAATATATAAATGGTTAAACCAAGTATTAATCAAACTAAAGAGTGGAGAAAATCTCAGTCTTGGTATATAAATGGAAAACATAATGAATGTGAAAAATATCAAATAAGTCTTATTGAAAAAATAACTAAAACAAAGGTAAATAAAACAAATAAGCGAATTAATTTAAAAACTAGTAAGTTAGAGGATGTAAAGAAAAAATGAATATCCTTGAATGGACTGAAAACTTTGATGGTTATCAATTGAACAATGAAAAAACAATTTACTATAATCTCAAAATGATATGTGGCTCAGGAGGTGGTCAGATGAGAGCATTAAGAGAAGTTTATCATTTCGTAATGGCACAAATGGGGTATCTTAAAAAATATAAAGATTCAAATGTTTTGTTTGTTAATATTTTAGATGGGGATTATTGTGCAAAGAAAATTAAACTATTGAAGGAATTTGAGAATGAACAAATCTTTATAGGTTCAATGAGTGAGCTGTTCAACCCCCAGGTGTTCAATTCAATGAGGTTCAACCTCCAAGTTAAAAGGGGAGACAAATAAATATACCTTGGGATAAAAAGGGGATTTATTTTTAAGGAAAAAAAATATAAATCGCTGAAAATCCCCCATTCATTTACATGGGGAAAAGTGAGCCAGAATCAGTATTCTTACCCTACTTATATATATATATATATATAATGAATATATATATATATATATATATATATATATATATATATATATATATATATATATATATAT
>NW_028222155.1:0-1336 GCF_056783735.1 Eptatretus burgeri
ATGAGCAAACTGAAGAGGAAATCGGACGTGACGTAACGGCACGTGACGAAATCAGGTCAGGTATGGGAGCATGTGCCAGAACAGCGCGTCGCTGCGTCCACTTTCCGCCGGTACTCCAGGGGCCTCCGTCTGGCCATCCCCCAGGCAGATGCCAGGCCCATCCCCCAGGCAGATGCCAGGCCCATCCCCATCTCCTTGAGATGATGGTCAACCTGTTGCAACCATGAGGCACGTGGTCGGCCCACTGGCCTCCTCCACTCATGAGACTCCCTCGCTGAGAGAATCTGGTGAGCAGGATCAGCGTCAGGAAAACGAGCCACATGTCCATACAGCCGCAACTGACGCTCACGGACTATGCAGGTAACAAATCTCATCCGAGTTTCTCTCAGCAACCACTCGTTGGACACAAAATCCGACCAGCGATAGCCAAGGATTCTCCGAAGAGACCTGGTACCAAAGGAATTAAGTCTCCGTCTCAGATCCTTGGTCAGAGTCCAAGTCTCGCACCCATAGAGCAAGACTGGAAGTACCAAGGACCTGAAGACTCGGACTTTCGTCCTCCCGCACAGGTACCGGCAGCGCCACACCCCATGATCCAGTGAATCCATGACTCCCCAGGCCCGACCCAGACGTCTATTGACCTCTGACTCGCAGCCAGCAGAGACATGAATATCACTGCCAAGGTAAGTGAATCTCTCCATGACCTCAACATCCTCACCACAAACAGACACAGACAGGACAGCAGCATCCAAGATGTCACCGAAAGCCTGGATCTTAGTTTTGACCCAAGAAACCCGTAATCCCAACGGCTCCGACTCCTCATTCAGCACCTCGAGGGCCCCCAAGAGGATGTCTAAAGTCTCCGCAAAGATGACCGTATCATCTGCAAAGTCAAGGTCCGAGATCTTGAAATTCCCAAATGATGCACCGCAACTTGATCTCTCCGACATCCTCCCTAAAATCCAGTCCATACAAGTGCTGAAAAGTGTGGGGGCAAGTACACATCCCTGACGAACTCCAGTAACAACTGGAAATAAGTCAGAGGTGGTACCACCACACTTCACAGCACTCTCAGTACCAGAGTAGAGTTCAGACATCAGATCGATCAGTTTTGGTGGCACCCCACGAAGACCAAGAATCCTCCAGAGGACATCCTGATTCACTGAATCGAACGCTTTACAGAGATCAACATAGGCTGCAAGCAGCCCCTGCCGAAACTCTCGTCTGCGTTCGGTGAGGACACGAAGTGCAAGGATACGGTCAATCGTTGACCTCTTTGGTGTAAAGCCTGACTGCTCTGGACGCTGGTGCTCAAGCAGATGGTGGCGAACCCTAT
>NW_028222155.1:11359-23859 GCF_056783735.1 Eptatretus burgeri
CTGATGGCTTCATATTCGTTGACGTGTGAATCGTGTCATTATACTTATCCACAATATCCTGAATAAAAGATGACCATTGTTGTGAACCGAGTTGTGTGAATTTTTTATATAGTCTCTCTTTTAAGGTACGATTAAAACGTTCAACAACAACTGCCTTCCCTTCATTAAAGGTACTGTATAATGTAATACTGTTATTTTTTAGAAAATTCATAAATGTCTTGTTATAAAACTCTCTACCCTCATCAGTCCACAATTTCTTAGGTTTTCTCTTACTTTTATTAAATATCTGTTGAAAAGCTAACATAAGAGTATTACCTGTTTTGTTTTTTAAAGGGACAACCCACGCATATCTACTCCTCAAATCAATAACGGTTAAAGCATACTTGTACCCCTTATCATTATTGAGTTCAATCAAAAGGCAGACCAGATATAATCAACTTCCTTGGAATAAACTTTCCTTCTCTGAAACTTTGTGAATATTGGTTTATGTAATTCATCAGCTAATTGCTCTTCAGTCTTAATGGCATCATTAGAGCCTATAAGTTTTTTGAATTTCCAAGTCCAAGTTTCAATTTAGCACTAATCATCTTCTTCACGATGAACCTATCAACTTTTTCTCTCAAGGTTGGATTTTGTATCAGAGACAAATTATATAACATTTCTCTATCGGCTTCATGCTTTTCTTCCAACGTTGTGGTATTCCCATAATCAATATCGTGTCTCATGCACACTTCATCAACTCTATTGATTGGTTTACTCAGGATTTAGGATTGTTTGCCTCATCTAATCTTTTATCCAAGTTTGTGCCTGGACCACAGAAAGAATACCCTGGAAGATGTAATTCCCCTGGTATTCCAGTAGTTGTAAATTTACTTCCTGATAAAAACTTTTGTATATCTCCTCCGAGTTTGTGTTTGGAGATAAATTGATTTTTTTTGAACCACACACCGAACATATACCTTTTTGTATAACCCTGTTATTTTTACTTTTAATATATGAAATATTTTTAGTATTAGTTTTCTTTTTACATTTGAGACAATAACTCATTTATTTATGAGAAAAATTTCTGCAGAGTGCAAAAACCTTTTTAGTTTTCCAACATGCACATTTGAATCTTAATTTTTAAAACATAAAGAATCCTTAGAAATGCCTTCACTCTCTCCTCCATTTATTTAAGAAAAAACTTGAATTAAAATGAATAGCTTGACGATGCTAATAGTTTTGTTGAAAGTATTGCAAATAGACTTGTTAATTCTTTTGTATTCCTCCTTGGTGGGTTGGAGTTATTTTCTGTAATACCTCTATTCTTTTTTGAATCTCACTGGTTTCCATATTTTGATATTTATTCATTCTCTCTCTTTCCTCCCTCTCTCTCTTCTCCTTTTCCTCCTTCTCTCTCTTCTCTCTTTCCTCCTTCTCTCTCTTCTCCTTTTCCTCCTTCTCTTTCTTCTCCCTCTCTCTCTTCTCTCTTTCCTCCTTCTCTCTCTCCTCCTCCTTTTCCTCCTCTTCCCTCTCTTCTTCAACTCCTTCCTCATCCCTTACTATACTTGAATCGTTTACACCCCATAGAATATTATACATATATTCATCAGGATTTCTTGTTATTCCTGTATCCAAAATAATTTTTTTACAACAGGATACCAATAAAATTTCTTTTGAATTTCTAAAAGAGCCTTACCTTTTCTTAACCTTATAATTTTTTCATTATTTAACATTCTAATTAAATCTAAAGTTGTTGGTTTATCAACATCAGCATAATGCCAATCTTTTATTGAAAATACCTCATTCTTATGTTGTAGAACATATTTATTAAAATACCGAATACCCTTTTCTTGAAGGTATGCTTGAACACAGAAATGATAATTTTCTTGAAGCCTTCTTGCTGTCATTTATGTATTAGAAATATATGTTAGAATAATATTATGGCACGAAACACCTCCCCATCTTCCCATAGTTAAATCATTTTGTATTTCCTTACTTATTATATATAATCCTGTTTTTTCTGTTTTCATGAGATAAACAAGGGCAAAACCATTATTATATTTACCCTTATTAAATTCTTTTATTTGTTGTTTACTAATCGTGGCTCCACAAAACTCATTCTCGATACCAAGTGGATAATATTCTTCCTTACGAGACTGATTTAATTGTTCCAGGTCTTCGAGGTTAATTTTAAATGACCAATTATACCCTAAATCATTCATATCATACCCCCATTGTTCTATTCTCATACAAACGATACGCCCTTCTTTATAAAAATTTATTTTAATTCGAACTGTGAATTCTGTATGACCTGGAGATAATATCAACACTTCTGTATCTTTAGAATACACAGCCGTTTTATTTAAGTATATATATTGTGATAAATCGCTTAATCTCACCAAGTCATTCGCGTCAGTCGGGCTTGGATAATTTTTTAATTTATAAACATTTTTCATGTTAATATTTTTTGTTTATATTATATTTATGTCGTTCAGCCTGTGCCTTTGTGTAATAATTTGATAAATCAATATCCAGTTCTTGAGATACACCAAAGATAGAACCATCTTTACCAACATAAGTCATTTATATTAGATTAAAAATAATATCATAAAATTTTTTATTTTTGTTGAGTTGAAATAACACATATAGACATAATTGACCACAACACTTGGAATTTAATTCTTGGACTTGAAATGTTTGATAAACACCATTCTGTAAGAATTTTATGACTTCAACAGGTGGTGGAAGACCAAAACTATCAAAATAATATTTGTCTTGACTATTAAAAATACAAACCCAATGAGAACCGTTCCCATCATTATCTTCTAAGTTCATAATAATATTCTTTGTATGTTTCGACACATTTGTTAATTCATCTCTCATACAAATAACCACATTATGAATTTTTAATTTCTTACAATATTTGGCAAGTTGTAAATTTGATGTTGTATTCTTTCCAAATTCTTTCAACCACTCATCAATGCTCATTTATTTATTAGAAAGATATAATCCATTACCTCTTTTCGTTAATTTTACACCTGCTTGTGCTATAGAAGAAAGCATATCTCCAACTAACAATCTCGCTTTATCAGGCAGACCTTCAAGTTTTTCAGCAAAATCTACAATTACACCACTTCCACTAATTTGTTTCTCCAACTCTTTGTTATGTCTTTCCAATTCTTTTTGAGCCTGGAGTTGAGCCTTCCTTTCGTTGGCAGTTTTGACCGCTGTTGAAATACCACCCGTCAATGCTCCAACCGCACTTAAACCAGCAAATAAAGGAATTAGAAATGGGAGAAATCCTCCACTCGTCTCTCTTATTGAATATTTTTTCAACATTGGTTTTGTCATTTTAATTTTAAGTGAGTCAGTGTCATTCAAGATTTTAACCTGTTCTCTTGTGAGCAAAACATCAATTCTTACTGCTCCTTTTCTCTGAATTGTATTAACGTTAATCGTACAAGGCTTTTGATTTTGAACACAAGATGATAGTTTATGAAGATTGATTTGATTAACATATACCCCAGTTGGTACTTTGCCACTCATTTATTTAACAAAAAAATTATGTGAGACTAATCATCACACCATTATCTGTATTAATCTGCAATTCTGTTTCTTCCAAAAGCAAACAATATGTATCAACTTCTTCACTCTCTCCTCTTTCAATGTATAGGGAAGTATCCACTCGATTAGACTTTATAGTTTCTTTTTGAGCGCTCAGGTCAAACGTATAGATTGTATACAAACTTTTAAATGCTGTCATATCTAAAATAGGTTCTTTATTTCCATTACTTTCACACACCTTTTGGTAAGACTTGTATGCTTCAGCAAAATCATTTTTTTCCCAATTAATTTCCAATCTATCTCGTGGATAAAATGTTCCATCTAGAGAAACGCGAAGTTGTTTCACCTTAGCATTATCACTCAATGCATTATTCTTATCAGTCGCAGTATCACCATCTGGCTTTTTAAAAATCATCCACAGATATCGTGGCTTTCCTTCCAGAACACCCAAATTCCACGTGTAAGTAGTTTGATTGAGTTTAACGTGTTGACATCTTCTTTTGAGGTATGATACACTGAGTGGTTTTTTTGAGTTAAGTCTTCGATTCAACATCTCTTCTGTTTTAAGATTAGGAGTATATTCACTGATATACCAACTCATCTCCTCAATTACAAATTTATTCTGATCACTAAAAGCATTACCAACACCAAAAAAGCAATCTATTTTCATTATCATTCCTTTGTAGTTGAAATCTAATTTTAAGACCATACAGAACTTTATCATAATCACAAAATCCAAATATACCTTTAAGAGGAACTGCCACAGTAAAACTATTTTCTGCTTTTGTATCATCATTATACATTCCTTTCCTTTGAATATATCCAGGGTCTGTGTTTGTTCCCGTTGACATATCAGGAATAAAACCTTCGACAGACCCCTTTCCCATTCTATCACTGAATGTATAGAGTGTAAATTTCATCATTTCAGATACAGCAGAGACATAATCAACCGCTTCAACTTCTTGTGTTCCAATATACAATCGCACACTATCAAACATTTTCCAGAAGAAATCATTTACAAGTTAAGAGTATGTGTTATTCCCAGCGTTAGTGAATTTAAATTTACACAACAAGAAACTTTCGGAGAGATTCAAATAGGTTTGTTGATTATTTATTTCAAAACTTTTTGTACCATTTGTATTCCAGTCTGTTCCAGTTATTGCATTTACCTTGAAGTAATCTTCTTTTTTAGTGGAGTTTGAGATAATAATAGTATCATCCAAATCATAGATACTATCAATTGCTTCCATACTTGTATTTATTTAGGAAAAAGATGTTAAAACTTTTGAAACCCTGATCCAAGTATTTGAATTATTTTCTGTCGTTCTTGGGGGGACAACTGAGTTTTACCTTTCTTAATTTCTTTTATTGCTTGTAATTTATGAGATTCTTTCTGAGCATCTTTTATACTCTTTACAGCACCTGCTACATTTCCCACAGCAGAAGCAGTTGAACCAATTAGGTCTTTATGTTTAAGAATAGTTGAACCAATACCCATGAGAGTATCAATTATCCCATCTCCTCTAAATTGATGTCCGACACCCCTTTGTCTCTTAGGTTTATAGTATCCTCTACCAAGATACATACCTTCACCCTTGTAGTACGGGAAAGGAACATCCCATCCCCTGTAATTATTTTATATTTTCCCAACTCGTGCTTCCTCACAATAACCATCGTATTTATTTATTGAAAAACTTCACGTAGGTGAATTCTGATGGATATAACTTCTCCATTAAAAGAGATCACACGATTATCTTGGTCGGTTATCCTAAAATTTACTCTGTGTATGGTTTTTCCTGACACAGGTAGATAAACCAAATTTTTAGGCTCCATATTGAATTTATAACCAATTGGGGTTGAGTATCAGGGGAATGAAAATATTGTATTTGTTTTTAATCCATCATTATAAGCACCATCAATCAAATCACAGTGAATTAACACCGAATTTATTCCTGAGGATATTTGAATGACATTATCACTGTAAAACGTCCCATTAGTTTCAATCTTTTTTGAGGAGAAACCTAATAACTCTCTAAATGAATTATCAATTGTGAAATCAACCTTGTAGTTATTTTTAACTTTAATCGTTGATTTTGAAGTATGTTTTGAATGTTTATAATAATATTTTTTGGTTCATCACCCTGTTCTTTCATAAGACGAGCAATTTCGGAAGATATTTGAGAAATCTCGTATGCTCAGGTGAGACTGTTATCGTTTTGTATCCACTTCCCGGATTATAACTAAACTTGTCATTTTTCTCGGTTATATTAAATAAGGTATTATAAGTCTCCATGGACAATAAAGATGCCTCATATTCTTTTGTTGTGTCAAGTTGTAGTGGGTATGGGAATGAAGATGTGTGGTCGCTTGTTGTGAAATTAAAACTCAGGATTGTGCTTCTCATCTTATTTAATATGAGATAAAATGTCTTTATATTGAGATTTATTAATTATTTTCATGTTCATCAACTGGTCTAAAATGGCTGATGCTTCATTAAAACAATTGTTATTTCCAGCCTTCTTACTGCCGAACAACAATAACAGTCTATTAACTAATTGCGATGGGTCATTTGGAAGAAAACTAATACCTGAACCAAGGATACTTAAAGCCTGAATAATGTGTTTCTCCTTCTCATTCTTCCTACTTTTACCAGAAAGAATAACCTTATAATTTAGAGTGTTCAGCAAATCAATATATACTCTATCATCATTATTTTCCATATCCAATGGTTTATCAATATACTTTGATTCATCCCTCACAGTTGAACCTTGCCTTCCATCTTTTGTGAGAAGAAACATTAATCTCGGAGTTAGTTTAACAGGGGGTTGAGCAGAACTTAAGAACCTTAATTCATCATTAAATATCAATACCTTTTCTTGAACAAGATGAAATATTGCTGGTTGTTCTGTTGGAATGAGTCCTGCTTTGGTTTTTGAATCCGCTGAATATTCATTGTTTTGAACAGCATTCACAATATAATCAGGGGGTTGATTAATCTCTTCCAGTTGTTGAAATAAACCTTCATCATCATATTCTAATTCTCCTAAATGCTCTAATTCTTCCTCCGTCATTTGACTGAAATCTTTTAACATTTGAAGCTTTCTAGGAGTATATTCTACTGTGGGAACTGTGGAAACATCTTTCATTTTTTCTTGGGAAGTTTTTAAAAGTGGTTTAAAAAATTTCTCTTGTTTTTTCAAATGCTTCTTCACCCGTTAGTTTCTGTCTGCGTTTCTTCTTTATGTCTTCCTGTTGTTTTACAACTTTTGAAACCAACTCTTGATGTTCCTTAAATCTTCTTGCTCTTTCTTTTGTATCCATTTATTTATTGTAAAATATCATTTAATGAATTGTAAAGATCAACAGGGAAATTTTCCTTTTCTTCATCATTCAAGTAGATGTGTTCAAATAAATCCTTTTCTTTAAATATTTCATCAAATTCTTTATTAACATTAATGCGAGTTGTAATTTCTTCTTCACTAATCCTTGCATCTCTGCTTTTCATACGTTTGTGTTGAGTTTCTTCATCAACATCAAAACCGAATGATAAAATCTTCACTCCGCTCAGATATTTAATAATTTGTCTCGTTCCTTCTGGATTAGTTTCTAATATCCCAACACCACCAGATTTTAGTTTCTTTAACTCACTCTTACAATGTGAATATTTTGTTGTACCAAGAGAAACCTCCTCAAATATTTGTCCTTCATTCCTCAATCGCATATGTTCCTCCACTGAAATATAGTGATAATCTTCACCTTTTACTTCTCCAGGTCTTATTACTCTAGTTGTTGTTGATACAATGCGTATCACGGGGTGTTTTTTAAGTAAATTTACAATATTCTCATTTGTACTACACAAGAACCTTGATGTATGAAAGTTTTTTCCAGAAGCAGATTTACCCACAAGATTTATAATAATAGTTGTCATTTATATATGTAATTGTTTATAAAACAAAAAATATATCCCTTAATATCTCATCTTGTTTCACAACAATATATTTATATTTTTTAGTCGTGTGCTTCATATAATCCTCAAATTTCTTTTTACTACATAATGTAGAACAATTATCTCTCCAAAAATTATTGATATCTATTGAATTTAACTTGAATAAAATAAAAGTATTAGCATTGTTTCTGATGGAACGACGAGGAAGTTGGAAGTACGATTGACTAAGATAAATACAATTACAAGAAGAATGTCTCCCTCTTGTGTAGTAGCTGTCCATTACCGTTTGGTTTCTCTCATTAACACAATCATCAAAGATAACGAGGTTCTTTTTTGATTTATCCAAATCTTGGGGAGACGGTATATCATCCGTATTATCACTAAGAATACAAGTTATAAGATTTGATTTCTTTTTACATCTCTGTGTATCACAAAATAGTTGAATTATATCTTCAATGTTATAATCATTTAGGTTTTTTTGACGTTTAAATAAACCTATTATATCTTCTTTTTGAAGACCAGCATTAAAACCTTGTGAGAGTAGTTGATACTCTGGTTGAAAACTCGACTTTGTGAAAATTATTAAATTATCATAATCTAAAAAGTTGGGAGTGAGGAGCATTTTTAAAAGTAAGCAGGTTTTTCCACATCCACTTGAACCAACTATGAGACATCTTAATGAATTTGGGAGATTTTTATGGTTGTTAAATTTTATCTTATTTTCCCAAATAGGTAAAAAATCATTCATTTATATATTTGAAAAACAGGTTATTTAATTTATTATTGGCTTTTTTAGAAACTCTATATTTTATCCTAAGTTCAGGTTTAATTTCAAGATAATCCATTATTTTATTTATACAATATCTTGTGTTGATATTTCCCTGAAAAATTACATCCATGAATTATATACAACAACAATCCTTTGAACATTTCTCTTATACGTTCAGTTTCTTCCCTTGTAAGGAAAGGTGTGTTATCATCCTCATACTTTACATTCATTTCTCTAATCAATCTTGTAAAGTAATTCATTTTTGGTGTAAATCTAAAAGAATTATTTTCCTTTTTATATTTTTTATTATCATTAATTAGAAGATAATCACAGAATATACATTGTTTATAGGCTTTTGACTCTGTGTTTAATCCTGTCTTTCACACGCAGGACAATTCTCAAATTTGTCATATGGAGAATCAGGAAAGTCTAGCATATTTATAAAGTAAAACTTTACTTAAACTGAAATTCATCTATACTTTCAGTTGTATATTACCATCGATATCGATATACTTTTTTTCATTATCAGATTCAACGACAACATTTTTTATATTAAAGGTAATTTTAAAATTATCGTTAACTACTATTGAACGAAATGTCATTTCACCTGATATATTAACATCCTTTATTTCATCAAGATTTACATCTTTAGGGTTGTTGAAAAAAAATACAAATTTCTCCTTGCATATTACAGATGGTCTTATCTTTTCTTTCTAAAGCTTCATCCATAAGGTTTTTGTTCTTTGATACTTTTTCTTGTTTCATTGCTTTTTCTAGTTTTGAATATATTACTAGAAGGAGAGGAGAAACTTTTGTTAGAGATACTTTAATTGATGTTCTACCAGGTATACTAAAAGCCCTTCCACTGAAGGAAATTGAAGAACTCATATTATTTACCATAATAGTTTTTATCCAATAGTTGTTATATTTATCTTTGTTCAATTTTACATCCTTGACATATTTCTCAGTATCTTTAACAGATGAAGAGATTGATTGAAACTTGTCTTTTGTGTCTTGAAACATTGTATTTATTAAGTGAAAAAGTTGGAGGATAAAATGTTTTTAAGCACAGATTCACCTATAAATTAAACGAAATTTTCATCAAGAAAATTTTAGTTCAAGCAAAGTTTTATTCTATAAATATGGTGAATACAACGTACTGCGATGTTTGTAATCACGAATATAAACATTATAGAAAACACCTCCGAACCAACAAACACACATTTAATCTATTTCATCAAATATCTCCTCTTGAGTTGGAAAGAAAACATTGTGATATCTGTTCAAAGGATGTTTTGAAGAGTAGTTATAATCAACATCTTCAATCACAAAAACACAAGAAAAATGAGTTTAAAGTAAAGGGAGACTATTATATTAAAAACACTGATGAGGCATTTAAAGGGCATATAAAAATAAGGATTTTTCAATTTGGAGAACCCGGTCCATCATCAATAGCTGAATCAATTGAAATAGTGAAACCCGATGTTGAAAAATTTATTAAAAAGACATTAAAAGAAATGAAAACTTTAAAGTTTTATATGGGAGTGAAAATGAATATGAAAAGACAAGATGAAGAACAAACTCCTTATATGAGAACAGATCTTCATTTTATAACATCATTTCAAGATTTTTTGAATAGTGGGGTTTATGAAGAACTATCAAGACAAGAGGAGGATGTTGATAATACAGTGGTAGGAAGTGGATTCAATATTAAAAAATCATCTTTTTAGATATACACATTCTAAAATCAAACCCTCTTAAAGCTTCTTCTTATATTGAATTACCAAAAGAAATAAAACTAAAGAAGGCAGTTGTTAATATTAAGAACAATGATAATAAATGTTTTCTCTGGTCTGTTCTTGCTCACTTACATCCACCAAAATGTAATTCAGAAAGAGTAAAACAATATATGAAATATGAGAATACCTTGGACATTAAAGATTTTAAATTCCCAATGCCACTAACAGATATTCCTAAATTTGAGAAAAAGAATAATCTTTCTATTAATGTATATGGATTAACGGATACAAACAAAGTTCAAATATTAAAAATTTCAAACAACTATAAAAATGAAGAAACACACATTGACCTTTTATATTTTAGTGTTGGAAAGAATTCACATTACACATACATCAATAATTTATCAAGATTAATCTCTTCTCAGGTATTCAGAACAGCAAACAAAATATATCCTTGTAAGCGATGTCTTAATTCATTTCATACAAAAGAACGATTAGAACAACATTCAAAATATTGTAGTAATCATAAATCAGCTGTAATTACAATGCCTAAACCTGGTGAAAAGATTTATTTTGAAGATTATAATAAATCTATCATGCACCCATTTGTGATATACGCTGATTTTGAATGTATCCTTAAAAAGATAAATACTGCTTCTCCTAATCCAAAAGAACCATATACAAATAAATATCAAAAACATATTCCTTGTGGTTTTTGTTATTATATCAAATCATCTGTTGGAGAAAAGTATAACAAACTTGAACATTATCGTGGAAAAAATGCTTCACAAGAGTTTGTAAAACGATTAGAAAAGGATTGTATAAGACTCACTAAATTAATGAAAGAAACAAATGAACCGATGAAATTAACCAAAAGAAGAAAAATTAGAATTTAGAATGAACAATATCTGTCATATTTGTGAGGGGGAAATTAAGGAGTTTAAAGTTAGAGACCATTGTCATCTTACTGGTAAATATAGAGGTCCCGCTCATTCCTGTTGTAATCTTAATTATAAATTACCTTCTTTTATTCCAGTCTTTCTTCACAACAGCGCCAACTATGATACACATCTATTTATAAATGAACTTTCAAAAACACCAGGGAATATTTCTGCTATAACAAACACAAGTCAAAAGTATATTTCATTTTCAAAAATGATATTCACAAAACCTATAACTCGTATTAGGTTTTTAGATTCTTACAAGTTTATGGGAACACCACTAGCCTACCTCGCATCAAATCTAAGCTCCACGGACTCTTTTCCAAATCTTAATTCATTCTTTCCAAAAGAGGAAATTCTCACTAAAGAGGAAATTCAGATTAAAGAGAGAATTCAAAGTAAAGAGGAAATTCCAACTGAAGATGAAATTCTAATTATAAAGAAAATTCGAACTAAAGAGGAAATTCAGATTAAAGATGAAATTCTGATTAAAGAAGGAATTCTTACGAGAGAGGAAATTCAAACAAGGAATGAAATTCAAAGTAAAGAGAAAATTCTTACAAGTAAGGGAATTTATCCTTATGATTATATGGATTCATTTATGAGATTTAAAGAAACACAACTTCCTTCAAAAGAAAGTTTCTATAATAACCTTTATGAAGAAGAGATAAGTGATAAGGAATATAAACACGCACAAGAAATATGGAAAATATTTAAGATAAAGAACCTTGGAGAATATCATGATTTATATCTAAAAACAGATGTTTTATTGTTAGCTGATGTGTTTGAAGCTTTTAGATCACTCTGTCATAATAAAAATTGTTATGGATTAGATCCTGCCCACTATTTCACAGCTCCTGGTTTAGCTTGGAGTGCAATGTTGAAAATGACAAAACAAGATATAGATTTAATCAGTGATGTGGATATGCTTTTGATGATTGAGAAGTCCAAGAGAGGTGGAATATCACAAGTATGTTCAAAAAGATATGCTAAAGCAAATAATAAATATCTTCCAAATTATGATAGTGAAAAAGATAGTAATTATTTGATGTATTTTGATGCTAATAATTTGTATGGATGGGCAATGTCTCAATCTCTGCCTTATGGTAAATTAGAGTGGGTGGAAGAAAAGGATTATGAAAAGGCTTTGATGAATATTGTTATTTCTTCTCAAGAGGAATTGAATGACGAAGAAGAAGGTTATTATTTTGAAGTTGATTTGAGGTACCCGAGTGATCTTCATAATAAGCATAAAGATCTTCCTTTTGCATGTGAGAAAGAAACTCCAAAGAAAGAATGGTTAAGTGATTATCATAAAAGTTTTAATATTAAAGGTAAATCAACAGAAAAGTTATTAACAACATTCTATGATAAAGAGGGATATGTTTTGCATCAGAGAAGCTTAAAACAGTTTTTGAGAGAAGGATTGAGAGTAGCTAAAATTCATAGAGTTTTAAAATTTAAACAAAGTCCTTGGGTGAAAAAGTATATTCAATTCAATACAGATATGAGAGCAAATACAAAAGTAAAATTTGAAGGGGACTTTTATAAATTAATGA
>NW_028222155.1:28859-33859 GCF_056783735.1 Eptatretus burgeri
CGCGGGCCTCGTGGACAGTGCCTGGCAGGGGGTGGGAACGGGGCCCCCTTGGTCGCACTATCTCAGCGCGGGGGGAAACAGGAGGGGGTTGCTGATGCTCGGGGTATAGAGGATCTTTATGTATGTGCGACGAGCCGTCTCCACCTCGGCCAGGTCGCGCTGCCGGCCTCCCAGGGGTGCAGCTCCCTGCACGACGCGAGCACCCCCTCGTCCGCCCTCGCCGCCTCTCCACAGCTCGTCCCCTCCGTTCCGACTTCAACGCACACGACGAGCAGCTCCACCGCCCGCGAAGTCTTGACTCTCTGTTTCCGACTCTCCTCTTCTTGACTCTCCGTTCTCGTTCCGCTGACTCTTTCGCTCCGACTTTTACGACTCCTTTGACTGACGAACACCGTCCTTTTATCCCCCCCGTAACTTCGCCTTTGACCCCCTCCCTTTGACCTTTCACCTCGCTCCCCATTGGCCCGAGAAAAAGTGGGCGTGAAGGCTTTTTGATCCACAAATTTGCATATATCGATCGCCCTGGGGGCGGGGCCAATTCGCCCCTCGCTCACCGATTGGACGGCAAAAAGTGGGCGTGTGTCGTTTTCGATCCGTTTTTGAAGCAGAAAATCCGTGGTTTTGTACACGCTGTTCAACGTGCGCCCTACACGAGTCCAGCATCGGTGCCCATGAGTGGCGCGAGATGACGGTGATGCGATGGTGGCGAGTTGCGACGGTAAAGGTCATGGCGGTTGTGGTGAAGCGGCGTTGTGGTTGGTGGTTGTTGTTGTTGTTGTGGTTGTGATGGTGGCGATTGGTCCAAAATAAAGATAGTAAAAAGAAAAACGGCTATCCTGAAGAGTCGCAGCACGTATAAATGACATGTATTCCCACTAGACAACGGGTTTGGGCCTAACTACACATGCACTTACCGAGATACCTCACCTAAGGGACCTGAATGGTGGTTTGCGAATCTGGTAACCACAACACTACCCCCTTCCCTTTTTACAGACTCGTCCCGAGTCGTCAAATTTTCGTGTGCCATCATGTGTAGTTTTCCCCTAGTACATTTTACCTACGGATCCCTGAGTGCGACATTCATGGTATTCATGTCCCCAAAATAAATAACCTGAGGGCTGCGTAACTATCTAAACAAACTCACTCACACGGACGACTTAAATAAAATTGCCGGCGCTAAGACATACATGCCGGGGGCGCACTCATATGTACAGTACATCTTACCTTAACTTACAAATTTTACACTAAACCATGGCCCAGGATCATCGAACTCTGCAAAAAGAAAGCAGTTAGCAGGGAGCCAGGCTGCCCACATGCAGTCTCTGGCTCAAACAATGCAGGTGACAGGGAACGTGGCTGGCTGCTCACACGCAGTCCAAGGCCTTCCCTTTTGAACTGAACTCAGTGAACCACAACGGTGCTTGGGCTGCACAACGCAGTCTCCGTGCCAGCTCAAGTGGCACACGCAATGAGCACAACGAATGGATGCATGAACGCAAACACGGTGCACGGGCCGCCACTGCAGGCCCGTGTTGTAGCTGCCAACAGGGCAGTTCTTGCAGCTTGCAAACTGTTGCCTTGCGGATCCTGGCGCACATGGAAATGAACAGGGGGGGCAAAGCAAAAATTGAACGGGGCTGGTGAACGTGGGCAGTGGGCATGGCATGGCAAAGGTGAGCAGGCAAACACAGCCCGCAGAAGAAGGCCGTTGCAGGCAAACACAGCCGGCAGATGAACTGGCCGGCACAGGCCTTGAAGAAAACAGCCAGCAGATGAACTGGCCGGTACAGGCCTTGCAGAAAAACAGCCAGCCGGCAGACGATCCAGCCGGCACAGGCCTTGCAGCACAGCAGCTGCGGATGAACTTGGCCGGCCTGCGCCTTGAAGCAAAACACGGCCAGCCGATGAAGTTGGCCAGCCTTTGCCGTTCAGTGGAGGTTGATGGAGGGAGTGCGGTGGTGCTGGCCACTTGGAAGGCGGGCTCGGACCTACCTACCTGTCTCCCTCCCAACCTATCGCCTTTGCCTGTCACTGTACATACCCACTCCCTTAATTTGTGAAAAACCAATTTAGCCCCCACTTATTTTTTTTTTGTTGTTTTTATTTTTACTTCCCCACTATAAATCGTCCCCTAACCCCCCTTTATTGTCCTTGTTCGGCTAACCTATCCTGTCACCTAGCCTACTCCCAACCCCTACGTTCCCTTCCCGGAGGGGAACAAGGGAGAGCTAACGTCCTGTGTCGAGGCCCAACGAAGCCTCAGAATGGCCTCCCCAGAGTTCGGCGATCTTACCCAAAGTGGGTCCAGCGGCCCACAACGACAGCGAGGGGATGGATGGTGCGGAGGGGTACATCTCCTAATCTACCCTATCCATTTAACTGTTAAACTACCCCGGGGCTTTCAACAAGCGCCTCTCGCTTAAACTATTGGTTCTAACAACCCAGATTCCCGTCGCCTGTGTTGGTGTCCTCACAATTTCGGGCCTCGCCCCCCAATTTTCGCTCCGTGCCCTCACACGGTCTCCTGGCTAGGACACGTGGCTCCCTTTGGCAGGCACGACCCTCTGCCGAATCTCCCGCTATGGCACCCCCGGGCACTACACTGCCTCCGAGCCTACCAGCTTCCTTAGCCCGGGGAGTGCCCCCATGGCACCTCCCCAGAAACGCACCCGTGGCAGGCTGGCCTCCCGGGCCCCTTTCCGAGGGTCACCCGTGCCCACTGCTCTGCCCACGCGGCTAATGGCGCCGGGCCCCGCACCAAGCAGGCGCACCCGTGCCCACTACTCTATCCCGGCCCCCCATGGGCCCTTGGCCTACCGCGGCCGACTAGCCTGGTGCCCGGGGTACCCACTCAGCGATACTCACCTTTCGCAGCCACGCTCCCAAGCCCGTCAACAGGGCTCCTGCACCCCTCCAAATGGGTCTCGAGCCTACTTTCCCACCAACAACAAAACGACCTCCATTTTTCAATTTGACTAACCCAGCTAACTCACTCTACACTGACCCCAGGGTCCCTTGGGCGGGAGTCACTCCTCCCCCCAATCACTCATCGCACCATGCATTCCCCATTCACTCCACTCACACAGACCCGCTGGCCTCACTCACTCACCAAGCACATGCTTCCACTTCACTCACCAACTACTCTTCAACACACACACCGCTGAACTCTGCCATCCTTCTATCTGCATCCCCTAACTAACTCGTGCTCCCACGTCGTCCCTTAAACTATAGCACGTTCCTTTTAACACTACGTAGCTAAACTACGTCCCCTCTACACACTCACTGTCAGTCACTGTCTCCTAACTCATTTTATTTCCCAACCTAAATCTGACTACAATCCCTCTAACTAATCCATTCCACGGACTCCATGAGGACTTACCCCTGCCCCATGAAGTCGGTCTAGCTAAGCTAACCCTTCCCCCTAACTAGTTTCCATCCTGTGCCCAGGTAAGGGGGTCTTTCACCCCTTGCCCAGAAATCCTGTACACCCGAAAGTGAGGCTTGCTTCTTTTTTTTTTCTCTTTACATGCGCAGCACCTGCGCGGCAACTCAGAGCTCGCGCACTTTGCACCTGCCCGTGACGTCATGCAGCTGCACGTGTTCCTCGTCCCTCCTTGGACGGGACCATCCGGCAGAGATACCCCTCCTGCCGGATTCCAACCCCACGTGCAGCCATGACGTCACCGTGCGCATAAAAAAAAAAACAAGCCACACGTCTCGAGGGGTTCCCCACGCGAACACATGTGCTTTGCCCGTTGGAGCTTAACACACACGATCGCGTGGAGAACCCGTCCGGTCCAAATCCGTTTACCTGCCTAAACTTTGTCCGTCCGCGGGATCGGCAAATCCACCGCGTGCGTTTCCGGACCGGGACTTCACTCTCGCAAGCGAGCACGTGGCGGTCTCGTGCGTTGCACAGCACGATCCGCGTGCTCACTGCTGGGTGAACCCGGCACGGTCCCCGAAATAGCTACAGCCGCTACTCGGCTTTCTTTCTTCTCATGTCGCCTTCGTCGTCGCCATTCAACCCACGCACACCTGCGTGTTACGACGCACACAGTCCACACCATCACATTCACACGGGGAGACGCGGCTGCGTGCTCCCGCATGCCAACCGACATCTCCCTCTCATACCGCTCTCTCACACACACGGTCTCCCTGGCACACAGCGACCTTGCACACGGCCGTTCACTCACGCGTGCGGCCTCTTCCACACACGGTGCCTCATCCACACCCGGCGTGCTGGGAAGCACGCACTCTGGCACCATCGCCACCACACCAATCACACACGGGGTCGCTTCCACACACGGGGACGCACTCACACCTTGCACCACACACACAGGGACAACCATACTGGGGATTCGTGTCCCCACAAGGGTCTCCGGGGCCTCTATACCCCCCAAGCTCTCCGTGCACCTGTCCACAGCACTCGTCCCCTCAACCTCGCAAAGCACGACCGAACTCACCTGGTCGTGACTCGCCTCAAGGGGGCATACTCCCTCCCCTCGTTCCTGGAGGTCATCCAGCTGCTCACACCGGGTCCCCACACGCTCCGCGAGCTCAACCTCACTATCCTCCACTACCTCCGTGTGTGTGTGCGCGTCACTTACCCCGTCTTCATCGTGTTTATTGGTCTCTGCTTCTTTCTGGCGTCTTTCCCTTATCTTTATGTAGGTCAACCTTGCTTTCTCTTTAAGTCGCTCCCGTCCTTCCCTGTTTTTCACTCCTTGCTCTTTCACGATCTCCGCGTACCTCATCCTTGCTCTTCGTATTAATTGTTCTTTTCTCTCCCTCGCAATTACTTTCACCTCGTCTCTTGTCTCCCGAATTACTTTTTCCTTACCCGCCTCCACCGTGGGCCTGTCAGCCGTTGCACCCCCTTCCAGCTCGTTCGTTCCGACACGTGGAGTCGCCATTCCGAGTTCCCTGCTAACGGCCTTCATGCCCGCCTGCAGGCATTGGCCCATGTTCTGCGTCTCACCCCGTAGTTCTTTCATTTC
>NW_028222155.1:43859-63036 GCF_056783735.1 Eptatretus burgeri
TGGCAGTGGGGTTGTTAACCAGATTGTTTAATAAAGTCTTGGAAAGTGAGAGGATGCCGGAGGAGTGGAGATTAAGTGTACTGATTCCGATTTTCAAGAATAAGGGTGATGTGCAGAGCTGTGGAAATTACAGAGGGATAAAGTTGTTAAGCCACACCATGAAGTTGTGGGAAAGAGTAGTGGAAGCTCGGTTGAGAGGAGAGGTGACGATCTGTGAGCAGCAATATGGGTTTATGCCAGGAAAGAGCACCACTGATGCGATGTTTGCTTTGAGAATGTTGATGGAGAAGTATAGGGAAGGCCAGAAAGAGTTACATTGTGTGTTTGTGGATTTAGAGAAAGCTTATGATAGGGTGCCAAGAGAGGAGTTGTGGTATTGTATGAGGAAGTCGGGAGTGTTGGAGAAGTATGTGAGGATCGTGCAGGATATGTATGAGGACAGTGTGACAGCGGTGAGGTGTGCGGTAGGAATGACGGACCGGTTTAAGGTTAAAGTGGGATTGCACCAAGGATCGACTCTGAGCCCTTTCCTGTTTGCAATGGTGATGGACAGGTTGACGGACGAGATCAGACTGGAGTCTCCATGGACCATGATGTTCGCGGATGACATCATGATCTGTAGGGAGAGTAGGGAGCAGGCTGAATCGAGCCTTGAGAGGTGGAGGTACGCACTGGAGAGAAGGGGAATGTTAATCAGTAGGAGTAAGACGGAGTACATGTGCGTAAATGAGAGGGAGGGTGGTGGTATGGTGCAGTTGCAAGGAGTTGAGGTGGGGAAGGTGGATTGGTTTAAATACTTGGGATCAACTGTCCAAAGTAACGGAGAGTGTGGGAGAGAAGTGAAAAAGAGAGTGCAGGCAGGATGGAGTGGGTGGAGAAGAGTTGCAGGAGTGATTTGTGACAGAAGGGTAGCTGCAAGAGTGAAGGGGAAAGTATACAAGACGGTAGTGAGACCAGCTATGTTGTATGGTTTGGAGGCGGTGGCACTAACAAAAAGACAGGAAGCGGAGCTGGAGGTGGCAGAGTTAAAGATGCTGCGATTCTCGTTGGGAGTGACGAGGATGGATAGGATAAGAAATGAGTGTATTAGAGGGACAGCGCAGGTAAGACGGTTTGGAGACAAAGTGAGAGAGGCGAGATTGAGATGGTTTGGACATGTGCACAGGAGGGAAACGGAGTATATCGGGAGAAGGATGTTGAAGATGGAGCCGCCAGGCAGGAGGAGAAGAGGAAGGCCAAAGAAGAGGTTCATGGATGCGGTGAGGGCAGACATGCGGGTGGTTGGAGTGTCAATGGAAGATGTGGAGGATAGAGCAAAATGGAGACAGTTGGTCCGCTGTGGCGACCCCTAACGGGAGCAAGCCGAAAGAGGAAGAAGAAGAAGACATATATATACATACATATATATATATATATACATATATATATATAGACATACATATATATACATATACATATATATATATATATATATATATATATATATATATATATATATATATATATATATATATATATATATATATATATATATATATATATATGGATATATATTTATATATATATATATATGTATATATATATATATATATATATATATATATATATATATATATATGGATATATATATATATATATATATGGATATATATATAGATATATATGGATATATATATATATATATATATATATATGGATATATATATATATATATATATATATATATATGGATATATATATATGGATATATATATATATGGATATATATATATATGGATATATATATATATATATATATATATATATATATATATATATATATATATATATATATATGGATATATATATATATATATATATATATATATATATATATATATATATATATATATATATATATATATATATATATATATGGATATATATATATATATATGGATATATATATATATATATATATGGATATATATATATATATATATGGATATATATATATATATATATGGATATAAGTAGGGTAAGAATACTGATTCTGGCTCACTTTTCCCCATGTAAATGAATGGGGGATTTTCAGCGATTTATATTTTTTTTCCCTAAAAATAAATCCCCTTTTTATCCCAAGGTATATTTATTTGTCTCCCTTTTAACTTGGAGGTTGAACCTCATTGAATTGAACACCTGGGGTTGAACAGCTCACTCATTGAACCTATAAAGATTTGTTCATTCTCAAATTCCTTCAATAGTTTAATTTTCTTTTGCACAATAATCCCCATCTAAAATATTGACAAACAAAACATTTGAATCTTTATATTTTTTAAGATACCCCTTTTGTGCCATTACGAAATGATAAACTTCTCTTAATGCTCTTGTTTGACCACCTCCTGAGCCACAGGTTATTTTTTGTTAAGCCCCGCCCACTTTTCTTTAAGCCCCGCCCACTTTTGTTAAGCCCCGCCCACTTTCCACAAGGTATTCAATAAGCCCCGCCCACTTTTCTTTAAGCCCCGCCCACTTTTGCTAAGCTCCGCCCACTTTTGCTAAGCTCCGCCCACTTTTCATAAGGTATTTTTTCTAAGCCACGCCCACTTTTCCTAAGCTCCGCCCACTTTTGCTAAGCTCCGCCCACTTTTCATAAGGTATTTTTTTCTAAGCCCCGCCCACTTTTGCTAAGCCCCGCCCACTTTTGCTAAGCTCCGCCCACTTTTCATAAGGTATTTTTTCTAAGCCACGCCCACTTTTGCTAAGCCCCGCCCACTTTTGTTAAGCCCCGCCCACTTTCCACAAGGTATTCAATAAGCCACGCCCACTTTTCCTAAGCCCCGCCCACTTTTGCTAAGCCCCGCCCACTCTTACATCATTTCCAGTTCATCTCTGACTCACAAAGAAATCACTAGAAAATTACAGGATGTTATGGTTTTGAAAAATTTCCCAATGAAGGCTTGCCTAGGCTTGCCCAGGGAATTTCCAAAGGAAACCACACCCACCAGTCTTTCTCTATAAAAGCTTCAAACCCAGGCTCCATTTTAAACATTTGTTCTTGCTGGCAATGGTGTTCTGTGTGCTTGTCTCAAACTCTCTGTCTTCTATGGAACTAAACCTTCAAGTTGATGAACTGGATTCAAACCTCTTATCTATTGAGGTAAGATTTTTTATTTTCCTATTTTCAAACTTTGATTGAAGCATACTCATTTAATAATTAAATAACTTAATTAATACATTATTATTTTCTCTCACAGGAAATTGTATCTGAAAATACTGCTTTTGCTACAACTTGGGGGGAAATTGTTGGCTTGGTTGAAGACCTTGAGTGGGATGACTTTGGTGTTCCTTGGAACTCTCTGTCTTCTATGGAACTAAACCTTCAAGTTGATGAACTGGATTCAAACCTCTTATCTATTGAGGTAAGATTTTTTATTTTCCTATTTTCAAACTTTGATTGAAGCATACTCATTTAATAATTAAATAACTTAATTAATACATTATTATTTTCTCTCACAGGAAATTGTGTCTGAAATACGAAATGAAAATACTGCTTTTGCTACAACTTGGGGCGAAATTGTTGGCTTGGTTGAAGACCTTATGAGCGACCAAGACCCACAGAACGAGTTCGTCCTTGATGACCCAACCAAAGAGTTATACCTTGGAGACCAGCAAAATCCTGAAAAAGAGTTTTACAGCAATAGTACTCATTGTGAGTTATCAAGACAATACCCACTGAACAAGTTATACCTTGATGAGCCAGAATACAAGTTTTACCTTGGAGACTCACAAATTTTGAAAAATCAGTAAATGAGTTCTGCCTTGATGGTTTAAATAACTACCTTGGAGACTCAGGAAAAGGGTTTTGCCAAGATGGTTCTAAATATGGGGCCTACCTTGGAGACTCACAAATTTTGAAAAAATCAGTAAATGAGTTCTGCCTTGATGGTTTAAATAACTACCTTGGAGACTCAGGAAAAGGGTTCTGCCAAGATGGTTCTAAATATGAGGCCTACCTTGGAGACTCACAAATTTTGAAAAAATCAGTAAATGAGTTCTGCCTTGATGGTTTAAATAACTACCTTGGAGACTCAGGAAAAGGGTTCTGCCAAGATGGTTCTAAATATGGGGCCTACCTTGGAGACTCACAAATTTTGAAAAATCAGTAAATGAGTTATCCTTAAGAGACTTTGTAAGTTGGTTTTACTTTGAATACTTGAAATGTGGGTTCTGGATTGATAACTCACAATGTGATACATATCTTGGAAACTCAACGGGAATGTGGTTATACCTTGAAGACTTGGAAAGTTGGGTTTATGTTGGACACTTGAAACTTTTTTGGGGGCTTTTATTTATTTATTTATTTATTTATTATTATTATTATTTTATTTATTTATATTTTGGAGACTTTTGGAGTTGCTATCACTCTTTGGGATCTAAACCTATCGATGTAGTTCTTTGTCGGATGATGCTTGATGGGAGCAAGATCAAGAAAGTTCTGGGAAGAAAGTGCAGGCTTACTCCCCCTTTCTACGTCATCAAACCTGAAAGCCTTAAAAGACAGAATTGGAAGAAGAAAAAAAAACGTAAAAATATATATATATAGGTGGAAATCTCATTTTGAAAAAGACATTGTGTTGGGCGAGGATTGAGTTGGGGTTGAGATTTTGAATGTGAGGGTTGGGGTTGAGATTTTGAATGTGAGGGTTGGGACACACACACATACACACCAACAAACAAAGTTAAGCCTTGACTATTCAGTTGAGGATTCTGTGTTTGGGGTTCACAGATCTAAGAACGTCTGCCTTGACACACATTATATACTGTTATACACCTCGGACTTGGCCCTCGAGTGTCCACAACGGTGTATAGTAGGAGGGAGTGAAGCGCCAACCTATTGCTCCCATTGCACACACACACACAAACAAAAGTTAAGCCTTGACTATTCAGTTGAGGATTCTGTGTTTGGGGTTCACAGATCTAAGAACGTCCCCCTTGACACACATTATATACTGTAATACACCTCGGACTTGTCCCTCTAGTGTCCACAAAGGTGTATTATCTGCTTAGTTTTGTCTTTTGTAATTCCTGTGAATAAAATGAACCTAAAATCTCTTCCCCTTCCAAATCATATATTTTATAAGTCCAAGGAACTGTATCTATTACATCAACAATTTTAAAAAGTTCTTTCGTCCATCGTTCAGTAAAACCCTTTTCAAAATGAGATTTCCACCTATATATTCTTACGATATCACCAACTTTGAACTTAGGTTTTCTGACATTAATCTCTTTTTCATATTTTAATTTTGTAAATGTTTCTGATGGCTTCATATTCGTTGGACGTGTGAATCGTGTCATTATACTTATCCACAATATCCTGAATAAAAGATAACCATTGTTGTGAACCGAGTTGTGTGAATTTTTTATATAGTCTCTCTTTTAAGGTACGATTAAAACGTTCAACAACAACTGCCTTCCCTTCATTAAAGGTACTGTATAATGTAATACTGTTATTTTTTAGAAAATTCATAAATGTCTTGTTATAAAACTCTCTACCCTCATCAGTCCACAATTTCTTAGGTTTTCTCTTACTTTTATTAAATATCTGTTGAAAAAGTAACATAAGAGTATTACCTGTTTTGTTTTTTAAAGGGACAACCCACGCATATCTACTCCTCAAATCAATAACGGTTAAAGCATACTTGTACCCCTTATCATTATTGAGTTCAATCAAATCAGCAGACCAGATATAATCAACTTCCTTGGAATAAACTTTCCTTCTCTGAAACTTTGTGAATATTGGTTTATGTAATTCATCAGCTAATTGCTCTTCAGTCTTAATGGCATCATTAGAGCCTATAAGTTTTTTGAATTTCCAAGTCCAAGTTTCAATTTAGCACTAATCATCTTCTTCACGATGAACCTATCAACTTTTTCTCTCAAGGTTGGATTTTGTATCAGAGACAAATTATACAACATTTCTCTATCGGCTTCATGCTTTTCTTCCAACGTTGTGGTATTCCCATAATCAATATCGTGTCTCATGCACACTTCATCAACTCTATTGATTGGTTTACTCCAGGATTTAGGATTGTCTGCCTCATCTAATCTTTTATCTAAGTTTGTGCCTGGACCACAGAAAGAATAACCTGGAAGATGTAATTCGGCTGGTATTACAGTAGTTGTAAATTTACTTCCTGATAAAAACTTTTGTACATCTCGTGCGAGTTTGTGTTTGGAGATAAATTGATTTTTTTTTGGAACACACACCGAACATATAAGTTTTTGTATACCGCTGTTATTTTTACTTTTAATATATGAAATATTTTTAGTATTAGTTTTCTTTTACAATTGAGACAATAACTCATTTATTTATGAGAAAAATTTCTGCAGAGTGCAAAAACCTTTTTAGTTTCCAACATGCACATTTGAATCTTAATTTTTAAAACATAAAGAATCCTTAGAAATGCCTTCACTCTCTCCTCCATTTATTTAAGAAAAAACTTGAATTAAAATCTATATCTTGTCGATGCTAATAGTCTTGTCGAAAGTATTGCAAATAGACTTTTTAATTCTTTGTATTCCTCCCTGGTGAGATAAGTTAATTTCTTTAATACCTCTATTCCTTTTTGAATCTCACTGGTTTCCATATTTTGATATGTATTCATTCTCTCTCTTTCCTCCTCTCTCTCTTCTTCTCTCTTTCCTCCTTCTCTCTCTCCTCCTCCTCCTTTTCCTCCTCTTCCCTCTCTTCTTCAACTCCTTCCTCATCCCTTACTATACTTGAATCGTTTACACCCCATAGAATATTATACATATATTCATCAGGATTTCTTGTTATTCCTGTATCCAAAATAATTTTTTTTACAACAGGATACCAATAAAATTTCTTTTGAATTTCTAAAAGAGCCTTACCTTTTCTTAACCTTATAATTTTTTCATTATTTAACATTCTAATTAAATCTAAAGTTGTTGGTTTATCAACATCAGCATAATGCCAATCTTTTATTGAAAATACCTCATTCTTATGTTGTAGAACATATTTATTAAAATACCGAATACCCTTTTCTTGAAGGTATGCTTGAACACAGAAATGATAATTTTCTTGAAGCCTTCTTGCTGTCATTTATGTATTAGAAATATATGTTAGAATAATATTATGGCACGAAACACCTCCCCATCTTCCCATAGTTAAATCATTTTGTATTTCCTTACTTATTATATATAATCCTGTTTTTTCTGTTTTCATGAGATAAACAAGGGCAAAACCATTATTATATTTACCCTTATTAAATTCTTTTTATTTGTTGTTTACTAATCGTGGCTCCACAAAACTCATTCTCGATACCAAGTGGATAATATTCTTCCTTACGAGACTGATTTAATTGTTCCAGGTCTTCGAGGTTAATTTTAAATGACCAATTATACCCTAAATCATTCATATCATACCCCCATTGTTCTATTCTCATACAAACGATACGCCCTTCTTTATAAAAATTTATTTTAATTCGAACTGTGAATTCTGTATGACCTGGAGATAATATCAACACTTCTGTATCTTTAGAATACACAGCCGTTTTATTTAAGTATATATATTGTGATAAATCGCTTAATCTCACCAAGTCATTTGCGTCAGTCGGGCTTGGATAATTTTTTAATTTATAAGCATTTTTCATGTTAATATTTTTGTTTATATTATATTTATGTCGTTCAGCCTGTGCCTTTGTGTAATAATTTGATAAATCAATATCCAGTTCTTGAGATACACCAAAGATAGAACCATCTTTACCAACATAAGTCATTTATATTAGATTAAAAATAATATCATAAAATTTTTTTATTTTTGTTGAGTTGAAATAACACATATAGACATAATTGACCACAACACTTGGAATTTAATTCTTGGACTTGAAATGTTTGATAAACACCATTCTGTAAGAATTTTATGACTTCAACAGGTGGTGGAAGACCAAAACTATCAAAATAATATTTGTCTTGACTATTAAAAATACAAACCCAATGAGAACCGTTCCCATCATTATCTTCTAAGTTCATAATAATATTCTTTGTATGTTTCGACACATTTGTTAATTCATCTCTCATACAAATAACCACATTATGAATTTTTAATTTCTTACAATATTTGGCAAGTTGTAAATTTGATGTTGTATTCTTTCCAAATTCTTTCAACCACTCATCAATGCTCATTTATTTATTAGAAAGATATAATCCATTACCTCTTTTCGTTAATTTTACACCTGCTTGTGCTATAGAAGAAAGCATATCTCCAACTAACAATCTCGCTTTATCAGGCAGACCTTCAAGTTTTTCAGCAAAATCTACAATTACACCACTTCCACTAATTTGTTTCTCCAACTCTTTGTTATGTCTTTCCAATTCTTTTGAGCCTGGAGTTGAGCCTTCCTTTCGTTGGCAGTTTTGACCGCTGTTGAAATACCACCCGTCAATGCTCCAACCGCACTTAAACCAGCAAATAAAGGAATTAGAAATGGGAGAAATCCTCCACTCGTCTCTCTTATTGAATATTTTTTCAACATTGGTTTTGTCATTTTAATTTTAAGTGAGCCAGTGTCATTCAAGATTTTAACCTGTTCTCTTGTGAGCAAAACATCAATTCTTACTGCTCCTTTTCTCTGAATTGTATTAACGTTAATCGTACAAGGCTTTTGATTTTGAACACAAGATGATAGTTTATGAAGATTGATTTGATTAACATATACCCCAGTTGGTATTTTGCCACTCATTTATTTAACAAAAAAATTATGTGAGACTAATCATCACACCATTATCTGTATTAATCTGCAATTCTGTTTCTTCCAAAAGCAAACAATATGTATCAACTTCTTCACTCTCTCCTCTTTCAATGTATAGGGAAGTATCCACTCGATTAGACTTTATAGTTTCTTTTTGAGCGCTCAGGTCAAACGTATAGATTGTATACAAACTTTTAAATGCTGTCATATCCAAAATAGGTTCTTTATTTCCATTACTTTCACACACCTTTTGGTAAGACTTGTATGCTTCAGCAAAATCATTTTTTTCCCAATTAATTTCCAATCTATCTCGTGGATAAAATGTTCCATCTAGAGAAACGCGAAGTTGTTTCACCTTAGCATTATCACTCAATGCATTATTCTTATCAGTCGCAGTATCACCATCTGGCTTTTTAAAAATCATCCACAGATATCGTGGCTTTCCTTCCAGAACACCCAAATTCCACGTGTAAGTAGTTTGATTGAGTTTAACGTGTTGACATCTTCTTTTGAGGTATGATACACTGAGTGGTTTTTTGAGTTAAGTCTTCGATTCAACATCTCTTCTGTTTTAAGATTAGGAGTATATTCACTGATATACCAACTCATCTCCTCAATTACAAATTTATTCTGATCACCAAAAGCATTACCAACACCAAAAAGCAATCTATTTTCATTATCATTCCTTTGTAGTTGAAATCTAATTTTAAGACCATACAGAACTTTATCATAATCACAAAATCCAAATATACCCTTAAGAGGAACTGCCACAGTAAAACTATTTTCTGCTTTTGTATCATCATTATACATTCCTTTCCTTTGAATATATCCAGGGTCTGTGTTTGTTCCCGTTGACATATCAGGAATAAAACCTTCGACAGACCCCTTTCCCATTCTATCACTGAATGTATAGAGTGTAAATTTCATCATTTCAGATACAGCAGAGACATAATCAACCGCTTCAACTTCTTGTGTTCCAATATACAATCGCACACTATCAAACATTTTCCAGAAGAAATCATTTACAAGTGTAGCGTTTGTGTTATTCCCAGCCTTAGTGAATTTAAATTTACACAACAAGAAACTTTCGGAGAGATTCAAATAGGTTTGTTGATTATTTATTTCAAAACTTTTTGTACCATTTGTATTCCAGTCTGTTCCAGTTATTGCATTTACCTTGAAGTAATCTTCGTTTTTTAGTGGAGTTTGAGATAATAATAGTATCATCCAAATCATAGATACTATCAATTGCTTCCATACTTGTATTTATTTAGGAAAAAAGATGTTAAAACTTTTGAAACCCTGATCCAAGTATTTGAATTATTTTCTGTCGTTCTTGGGGGACAACTGAGTTTTACCTTTCTTAATTTCTTTTATTGCTTGTAATTTATGAGATTCTTTCTGAGCATCTTTTATACTCTTTACAGCACCTGCTACATTTCCCACAGCAGAAGCAGTTGAACCAATTAGGTCTTTATGTTTAAGAATAGTTGAACCAATACCCATGAGAGTATCAATTATCCCATCTCCTCTAAATTGATGTCCAACACCCCTTTGTCTCTTAGGTTTATAGTATCCTCTACCAAGATACATACCTTCACCCTTGTAGTACGGGGAAAGGAACATCCCATCCCCTGTAATTATTTTATATTTTCCCAACTCGTGCTTCCTCACAATAACCATCGTATTTATTTATTGAAAAACTTCACGTAGGTGAATTCTGATGGATATAACTTCTCCATTAAAAGAAATCACACGATTATCTTGGTCGGTTATCCTAAAATTTACTCTGTGTATGGTTTTTCCTGACACAGGTAGATAAACCAAATTTTTAGGCTCCATATTGAATTTATAACCAATTGGGGTTGAGTATGCGCTGAATGAAAATATTGTATTTGTTTTTAATCCATCATTATAAGCACCATCAATCAAATCACAGTGAATTAACACCGAATTTATTCCTGAGGATATTTGAATGACATTATCACTGTAAAACGTCCCATTAGTTTCAATCTTTTTTGAGGAGAAACCTAATAACTCTCTAAATGAATTATAAATTGTAGAAATCAACCTTGTAGTTATTTTTAACTTTAATCGTTGATTTTGAAGTATGTTTTTGAATGTTTATAACAATATTTTTTGGTTCATCACCCTGTTCTTTCATAAGACGAGCAATTTCGGAAGATATTTGAGAAATCTCGTATGCTCCGGGTGAGACTGTTATCGCTTTGTATCCACTTCCCGGATTATAACTAAACTTGTCATTTTTCCCGGTTATATTAAATAAGGTATTATAAGTCTCCATGGACAATAAAGATGCCTCATATTCTTTTGTTGTGTCAAGTTGTAGTGGGTATGGGAATGAAGATGTGTGGTCGCTTGTTGTGAAATTAAAACTCAGGATTGTGCTTCTCATCTTATTTAATATGAGTTAAAATGTCTTTATATTGAGATTTATTAATTATTTTCATGTTCATCAACTGGTCTAAAATGGCTGATGCTTCATTAAAACAATTGTTATTTCCAGCCTTCTTACTGCCGAACAACAATAACAGTCTATTAACTAATTGCGATGGGTCATTTGGAAGAAAACTAATACCTGAACCAAGGATACTTAAAGCCTGAATAATGTGTTTCTCCTTCTCATTCTTCCTACTTTTACCAGAAAGAATAACCTTATAATTTAGAGTGTTCAGCAAATCAATATATACTCTATCATCATTATTTTCCATATCTAATGGTTTATCAATATACTTTGATTCATCCCTCACAGTTGAACCTTGTCTTCCATCTTTTGTGAGAAGAAACATTAATCTCGGAGTTAGTTTAACAGGGGGTTGAGCAGAACTTAAGAACCTTAATTCATCATTAAATATCAATACCTTTTCTTGAACAAGATGAAATATTGCTGGTTGTTCTGTTGGAATGAGTCCTGCTTTGGTTTTTGAATCCGCTGAATATTCATTGTTTTGAACAGCATTCACAATATAATCAGGGGGTTGATTAATCTCTTCCAGTTGTTGAAATAAACCTTCATCATCATATTCTAATTCTCCTAAATGCTCTAATTCTTCCTCCGTCATTTGACTGAAATCTTTTAACATTTGAAGCTTTCTAGGAGTATATTCTACTGTGGGAACTGTGGAAACATCTTTCATTTTTTCTTGGGAAGTTTTTAAAAGTGGTTTAAAAAAATTTCTCTTGTTTTTTTTCAAATGCTTCTTCGCCCGTTAGTTTCTGTCTGCGTTTCTTCTTTATGTCTTCCTGTTGTTTTACAACTTTTGAAACCAACTCTTGATGTTCCTTAAATCTTCTTGCTCTTTCTTTTGTATCCATTTATTTATTGTAAAATATCATTTAATGAATTGTAAAGATCAACAGGGAAATTTTCCTTTTCTTCATCATTCAAGTAGATGTGTTCAAATAAATCCTTTCTTTTAAATATTTCATCAAATTCTTTATTAACATTAATGCGAGTTGTAATTTCTTCTTCACTAATCCTTGCATCTCTGCTTTTCATACGTTTGTGTTGAGTTTCTTCATCAACATCAAAACCGAATGATAAAATCTTCACTCCGCTCAGATATTTAATAATTTGTCTCGTTCCTTCTGGATTAGTTTCTAATATCCCAACACCACCAGATTTTAGTTTCTTTAACTCACTCTTACAATGTGAATATTTTGTTGTACCAAGAGAAACCTCCTCAAATATTTGTCCTTCATTCCTCAATCGCATATGTTCCTCCACTGAAATATAGTGATAATCTACACCTTTTACTTCTCCAGGTCTTATTGCTCTAGTTGTTGTTGATACAATGCGTATCACGGGGTGTTTTTTAAGTAAATTTACAATATTCTCATTTGTACTACACAAGAACCTTGATTTATGAAAGTTTTTTCCAGAAGCAGATTTACCCACAAGATTTATAATAATAGTTGTCATTTATATATGTAATTGTTTATAAAACAAAAAATATATCCCTTAATATCTCATCTTGTTTCACAACAATATATTTATATTTTTCAGTCGTGTGCTTCATATAATCCTCAAATTTCTTTACTACATAATGTAGAACAATTATCTCTCCAAAAATTATTGATATCTATTGAATTTAACTTGAATAAAATAAAAGTATTAGCATTGTTTCTGGATGGAACGACGAGGAAGTTGGAAAGTACGATTGACTAAGATAAATACAATTACAAGAAGAATGTCTCCCTCTTGTGTAGTAGCTGTCCATTACCGTTTGCTTTCTCTCATTAACACAATCATCAAAGATAACGAGGTTCTTTTTTGATTTATCCAAATCTTGGGGAGACGGTATATCATCCGTATTATCACTAAGAATACAAGTTATAAGATTTGATTTTTTTTTACATCTCTGTGTATCACAAAATAGTTGAATTATATCTTCAATGTTATAATCATTTAGGTTTTTTTGACGTTTAAATAAACCTATTATATCTTCTTTTTGAAGACCAGCATTAAAACCTTGTGAGAGTAGTTGATACTCTGGTTGAAAACTCGACTTTGTGAAAAAATATTAAATTATCATAATCTAAAAAGTTGGGAGTGAGGAGCATTTTTAAAAGTAAGCAGGTTTTTCCACATCCACTTGAACCAACTATGAGACATCTTAATGAATTTGGGAGATTTTTATGGTTGTTAAATTTTATCTTATTTTTCCCAAATAGGTAAAAAATCATTCATTTATATATTTGAAAAACAGGTTATTTAATTTATTATTGGCTTTTTTAGAAACTCTATATTTTATCCTAAGTTCAGGTTTAATTTCAAGATAATCCATTATTTTATTTATACAATATCTTGTGTTGATATTTCCCTGAAAATTACATCCATGAATAATATATAACAACAATCCTTTGAACATTTCTCTTATACGTTCAGTTTCTTCCTTGTAAGGAAAGGTGTGTTATCATCCTCATACTTTACATTCATTTCTCTAATCAATCTTGTAAAGTAATTCATTTTTGGTGTAAATCTAAAAGAATTATTTTCCTTTTTATATTTTTTATTATCATTAATTAGAAGATACAATCACAGAATATACATTGTTTATAGGCTTTTGACTCTGTGTTTAATCCCTGTCTTTCACACGCAGGACAATTCTCAAATTTGTCATATGGAGAATCAGGAAAGTCTAGCATATTTATAAAGTAAAACTTTACTTAAACTGAAATTCATCTATACTTTCAGTTGTATATTACCATCGATATCGATATACTTTTTTTCATTATCAGATTCAACGACAACATTTTTTATATTAAAGGTAATTTTAAAATTATCGTTAACTACTATTGAACGAAATGTCATTTCACCTGATATATTAACATCCTTTATTTCATCAAGATTTACATCTTTAGGGTTGTTGAAAAATAGCTAAATTTTCCTCTTTGCATATTACAGATGGTCTTATCTTTTCTTTCTAAAGCTTCATCCATAAGGTTTTTGTTCTTTGATACTTTTCTTTGTTTCATTGCTTTTTCTAGTTTTGAATATATTACTAGAAGGAGAGGAGAAACTTTTGTTAGAGATACTTTAATTGATGTTCTACCAGGTATACTAAAAGCCCTTCCACTGAAGGAAATTGAAGAACTCATATTATTTACCATAATAGTTTTTATCCAATAGTTGTTATATTTATCTTTGTTCAATTTTACATCCCTTGACATATTTCTCAGTATCCTTAACAGATGAAGAGATTGATTGAAACTTGTCTTTTTGTGTCTTGAAACATTGTATTTATTAAGTGAAAAAGTTGGAGGATAAAATGTTTTTAAGCACAGATTCACCTATAAATTAAACGAAATTTTCATCAAGAAAATTTTAGTTCAAGCAAAGTTTTATTCTATAAATATGGTGAATACAACGTACTGCGATGTTTGTAATCACGAATATAAACATTATAGAAAACACCTCCGAACCAACAAACACACATTTAATCTATTTCATCAAATATCTCCTCTTGAGTTGGAAAGAAAACATTGTGATATCTGTTCTAAAGGATGTTTTGAAGAGTAGTTATAATCAACATCTTCAATCACAAAAACACAAGAAAAATGAGTTTAAAGTAAAGGGAGACTATTATATTAAAAACACTGATGAGGCATTTAAAGGGCATATAAAAATAAGGATTTTTCAATTTGGAGAACCCGGTCCATCATCAATAGCTGAATCAATTGAAATAGTGAAACCCGATGTTGAAAAATTTATTAAAAAGACATTAAAAGAAATAAAAACTTTAAAGTTTTATATGGGAGTGAAAATGAATATGAAAAAGACAAGATGAAGAACAAACTCCTTATATGAGAATAGATCTTCATTTTATAACATCATTTCAAGATTTTTTGAATAGTGGGGTTTATGAAGAACTATCAAGACAAGAGGAGGATGTTGATAATACAGTGGTAGGAAGTGGATTCAATATTAAAAAATCATCTTTTTAGATATACACATTCTAAAAATCAAACCCTCTTAAAGCTTCTTCTTATATTGAATTACCAAAAGAAATAAAACTAAAGAAGGCAGTTGTTAATATTAAGAACAATGATAATAAATGTTTTCTCTGGTCTGTTCTTGCTCACTTACATCCACCAAAATGTAATTCAGAAAGAGTAAAACAATATATGAAATATGAGAATACCTTGGACATTAAAGATTTTAAATTCCCAATGCCATTAACAGATATTCCTAAATTTGAGAAAAAGAATAATCTTTCTATTAATGTATATGGATTAACGGATACAAACAAAGTTCAAATATTAAAAATTTCAAACAACTATAAAAATGAAGAAACACACATTGACCTTTTATATTTTAGTGTTGGAAAGAATTCACATTACACATACATCAATAATTTATCAAGATTAATCTCTTCTCAGGTATTCAGAACAGCAAACAAAATATATCCTTGTAAGTTTATGTCTTAATTCATTTCATACAAAAGAACGATTAGAACAACATTCAAAATATTGTAGTAATCATAAATCAGCTGTAATTACAATGCCTAAACCTGGTGAAAAGATTTATTTTGAAGATTATAATAAATCTATCATGCACCCATTTGTGATATACGCTGATTTTGAATGTATCCTTAAAAGATAAATACTGCTTCTCCTAATCTAAAAGAACCATATACAAATAAATATCAAAAACATATTCCTTGTGGTTTCTGTTATTATATCAAATCATCTGTTGGAGAAAAGTATAACAAACTTGAACATTATCGTGGAAAAATGCTTCACAAGAGTTTGTAAAACGATTAGAAAAGGATTGTATAAGACTCACTAAATTAATGAAAGAAACAAATGAACCGATGAAATTAACCAAAGAAGAAAAATTAGAATTTAGAATGAACAATATCTGTCATATTTGTGAGGGGGAAATTAAGGAGTCTAAAGTTAGAGACCATTGTCATCTTACTGGTAAATATAGAGGTCCCGCTCATTCCTGTTGTAATCTTAATTATAAATTACCTTCTTTTATTCCAGTCTTTCTTCACAACAGCGCCAACTATGATACACATCTATTTATAAATGAACTTTCAAAAACACCAAGCAATATTTCTGTTATAACAAACACAAGTCAAAGTATATTTCATTTTCAAAAATTGATATTCACAAAACCTTTAACTCGTATTAGGTTTTTAGATTCTTACAAGTTTATGGGAACACCACTAGCCTACCTCGCATCAAATCTAAGCTCCACAGACTCTTTTTCCAAATCTTAATTCATTCTTTCCAAAAGAGGAAATTCTCACTAAAGAGGAAATTCAGATTAAAGATGAAATTTGATTAAAGAAGGAATTCTTACGAGAGAGGAAATTCAAACAAGGAATGAAATTCAAAGTAAAGAGAAAATTCTTACAAGTAAGGGAATTTATCCTTATGATTATATGGATTCATTTATGAGATTTAAAGAAACACAACTTCCTTCAAAAGAAAGTTTCTATAATAACCTTTATGAAGAAGAGATAAGTGATAAGGAATATAAACACGCACAAGAAATATGGAAAATATTTAAGATAAAGAACCTTGGAGAATATCAACGGATTTATATCTAAAAACAGATGTTTTATTGTTAGCTGATGTGTTTGAAGCTTTTAGATCACTCTGTCATAATAAAATTGTTATGGATTAGATCCTGCCCACTATTTCACAGCTCCTGGTTTAGCTTGGAGTGCAATGTTGAAAATGACAAAACAAGATATAGATTTAATCAGTGATGTGGATATGCTTTTGATGATTGAGAAGTCCAAGAGAGGTGGAATATCACAAGTATGTTCAAAAGATATGCTAAAGCAAATAATAAATATCTCCCAAATTATGATAGTGAAAAAGATAGTAATTATTTGATGTATTTTGATGCTAATAATTTGTATGGATGGGCAATGGGTTCTCAATATCTACTTTATAATAAATTAGACTGGGTGGAAGAAAAGAATTATGAAAAGGCTTTGATGAATATTGTTATTTCTTCTCAAGAGGAATTGAATGACGAAGAAGAAGGTTATTATTTTGAAGTTGATTTGAGGTACCCGAGTGATCTTCATAATAAGCATAAAGATCTTCCTTTTGCATGTGAGAAAGAAACTTCAAAGAAAGAATGGTTAAGTGATTATCATAAAAGTTTTAATATTAAAGGTAAATCAACAGAAAAGTTATTAACAACATTCTATGATAAAGAGGGATATGTTTTGCATCAGAGAAGCTTAAAACAGTTTTTGGAGAGAAGGATTGAGAGTAGCTAAAATTCATAGAGTTTTAAAATTTAAACAAAGTCCTTGGGTGAAAAAGTATATTCAATTCAATACAGATATGAGAGCAAATACAAAAGTAAAATTTGAAGGGGACTTTTATAAATTAATGAATAATGCTGTATTTGGAAAGACTATGGAAAATGTTAGAAACAGGCAAAACATTAGATTCGCAACATCTTGGAAAGAAGCTTCGAGATTGATAAATAAACCAAGTTTTGAGAGAGAAGAGGTTTTTTCAGAGAACTTTTCTGCAATTCATATGGAAAAGAAAAGTATTGTAATGGTTAAACCAATTTATATTGGAACAGCAGTTCTTGATTTATCAAAGATATTGTTGTATGATTATTTGAATAATGACTTAAAGAAAGAAGTATGGTGAAAATGTTTCATTGTTGTATATGGATACTGATAGTTTTTATCCTAGATATAAAAACTGATGATGTTTATGAAGATATGAAGAAAAATATTGGAGTATATGATACAAGTAATTTCAGCAAGAAGAGTGAGTTATTTTCCAAAAAAGAATGAAAAGGTTATTGGTAAGTTTAAGGATGAGTTGGGTGGAAAAGTAATGAGTGAGTTTATTGGATTGAGAGCAAAGGCATATGCTTATAAGTATGGTGAACAGATTGATAAGAGGTTAAAGGGAATAAAGAAATATGTAATAAAGAAATCAATAACTTTTAGAAATTATTATAATTGTTTGATGAATAAGAAAGAAGAATATAGGAAAATGAATACAATAAGAAGTTATAAACATAACATATATAGTGAAGAAGTAAATAAAAAGGCATTAGGAGCCTTTGACATAAGAGATTTATTTTAGATAATGGAATAGATTGTGTTCCATAGCAGGATATTGTATGATAGAGTGTATAAAATAGATTATGTTTTAACGATGGGAAGATGGGTTAGGGTTTTGTAAGGGCTACCGCCACAGTTTTTTCACAATATATAAATGGTTAAACCAAGTATTAATCAAACTAAAGAGTGGAGAAAATCTCAGTCTTGGTATATAAATGGAAAACATAATGAATGTGAAAAATATCAAATAAGTCTTATTGAAAAAAATAACTAAAAAAATAAAGGTAAACAAAAACAAATAAGCGAATTAATTTAAAAACTAGTAAGTTAGAGGATGTAAAGAAAAAATGAATATCCTTGAATGGACTGGAAAACTTTGATGGCGGTTATCAATTGAACAATGAAAAAACAATTTACTATAATCTCAAAATGATATGTGGCTCAGGAGGTGGTCAAACAAGAGCATTAAGAGTAAAGTTTATCATTTCGTAATGGCAATAAAAAGGGGTATCTTAAAAAATATAAAGATTCAAATGTTTTGTTTGTCAATATTTTAGATGGGGATTATTGTGCAAAGAAAATTAAATCTATTGAAGGAATTTGAGAATGAACAAATCTTTATAGGTTCAATGAGTGAGCTGTTCAACCCCCAGGTGTTCAATTCAATGAGGGTTCAAACTTCAAGTTAAAAGGGGAGACAAATAAATATACCTTGGGATAAAAAGGGGATTTATTTTTTAGGGAAAAAAATATAAATCGCTGAAAATCCCCCACATTCATTTACATGGGGAAAAGTGGAGCCAGAATCAGTATTCTTACCCTACTGATATATATATATAT
>NW_028222156.1:0-6311 GCF_056783735.1 Eptatretus burgeri
CAACGGGTTTGGGCCTAACTACACATGCACTTACCGAGATACCTCACCTAAGGGACCTGAATGGTGGTTTGCGAATCTGGTAACCACAACAATATATATATACATATACATACATACATACATATACATATATATATATATATATATATATATATATATACATATATATATATATATATATATATATATATATATATATATATATATATATATATATATATATATATTGTTGCGGATTCGCGCCTGCCGGCGTGCGAACGGCCACGTAACTCGAATCGCGGCACGTCGCCCACCGGACGGACAATCCCGTCGTGACCCTCTCGGACTAACGCCGGGAACTAGTCACTGGTGGGCCTTTCGGCCTCACCACGATCATGCCAATCGGCCCCCCGCGTGGGATAGGGTTGCTCGCCAAATTCGACCTACCTAAGTACCCACACGGAGGGTAGACCGGGCGATCGCACCTCGCCGCAGGTCGACTTCGGACACGGGCCACTTTAAGCGACCCGTTCCGTACTATCGGGATAACCGAGCGGTGTTATCGTCAACCTGGATGGTTCGATTAACTCTAGGGCGTTTTAGCCCACGACCAACCCTTTACGTGAAGTAAGATGGAGATTCAGTAAAGGAAAAGACGAAGCGAAACGGGAAAACAGTTCAACATAAAGCACATTTATTTCGCGATGAACGGAAAGCACACATATACAATTACACCAAAAGCAAATGTAAAAGAAGAAGAAACACACAATAATACACAAAAAGCAAATGTAAAAGAAGAAGAAACACACAATAATACACAAAAAGCAAATGTAAAAGCAAAACACAATGCAGATATACCACCGACTACCGAGCACACGGCAACACTTATACAGTTTTACTTCACAGACGGCGCCGACAACACATATACTCAAAGCAAAAGAAAAGGACCACCCTCAAGGATGATGGGGGCAGACGGGCCTGGGGCCGAGACCTGATGAGCCCAAAATGAGATGAGATGAGATGAGCCAAAATGAGATGAGCCCCTACCCATCTGATGAGCCGCAAAATGGCGGTGGCGCCCCGACTCCGCGGGCCTCGCGGACAGTGTCTGGAATGGGGTGGGAACGGGGCCCCCTTCTCGCACTATCTCAGCACGGGGGGAAACAGGAGGGGGTTGTTGATGCTCGGGGGGGGGATGAGGATATCCCCCTGGCTCGGGTCCCGCGACGAGCGTCTCCACCGCAACCTCGGTCGCGTTGCCGGCCTCTCCTCTCCGCAGCTCCCCGACTCTGACACGAGCACCCCCTCGACTGCCTTCGCCGCCGCCACCTCTCCAACTCTCCACAGCTCCGTCCAACTGCCTTCTCCGACTCCTCTCTTGACTGGCTCTTCCCAACTCAACTCCGAACTGCACTTGACTGACTACTACTGCTTCTTCTTCCCAACTCAACTCTACTGCCGGCGAGCGAACGCGGCCCTTTATAGCCCCCGGGGCCTCGCTCCTTCACCTTCGACCCTTTACCTCTGGCTGGCTCCCCATTGGACAGAGGAAAAGTGGGCGTGAATGCTTTTTGATCCATGAATCTGCATATAGCGACCACACTCCGACGCACCTGGAGGCGGGGCCAAATTGCCCCACGCTCGCCGATAGGACGGAACAGAAGTGGGCGTGAGTCGTTTTTGATCCGTTTTCTTCGGAAAGGCTGTGCCTCTGCACCCGCTGCTCGGTGCGCGCCCTGCACGAGTGCAGTATCGGTGCCCACAAGCGGCGCGGGAATGACGGTGATGCGATGGTTGCGAGGGCGAGTTGTGACGGTAAAGGTCGTGGCTGTTGGCGTTGTTGTTGTTGTGAAGCGGCGTTGCGGTTGGTGGTTGTTGTGTGATGGCTGTTGAGACGTGGTTGGTAGTGGTAGTAATGGTAGTAATGGCGGCTGGTCAAAAATAAAGAGAGTAAAAGAAAAACGGCTATCTAGAGGGGTCGCAGCCCGAATGAATGACATTTATTCCCTCTAAACAACGGGTTTGGGCCTAACTACACATATACTTACAGAGATATCTCACCTAAGGGACCTGAATGGTGGTTTGCGAATTTCGTCAACCACAACACTACCCCCTCCCCTTTTTACAGACTCGTCCCGAGTCGTCAAATTTTCGTGTGCCATCATTTGTAGTTTTCCCCTAGTACATTTTACCTACGGATCCCTGAGTGCGACATTCATGGTATTCGTGTCCCCAAAATAAATAACCTGAGGGCTGAGTAACTACCTAAACAAACTCACTCACACGGACGACTTAAATAAAATTGCCGGCGCTAAGACAAACATGCCGGGGGCGCACTCATAATTACAGTACATCTTACCTTAACTTACAAATTTTACACTAAACCATGGCCCAGGATCACTGAACTCTGCAAAAAGAAAGCAGTTAGCAGGGAGCCAGGCTGCTCGCATGCAGTCTCTGACTCAACCAATGCAGGTGACAGGGAACGTGGCCGGCTGCTCACACGCAGTCCAAGGCCTTCCCTTTTGAACTGAACGCAGTGAACCACAACGGTGCATGGGCTGCACAACGCAGTCTCCATGCCAGCTCAAGTGGCACACGCAATGAACACAACGAATGGATGGATGAATGGATGGACGCAAACACGGTGCACGGGCCACCACTGCAGGCCCGTGTTGTAGCTGCCAACAGGGCAGTTCTTGCAGCTTGCAAACTGTTGCTTTCTGATCCTGGCGCACATGGCAATGAACAGGGGGGGCAAAGCAAAAATTGAACGGGGCTGGTGAACAGGGGCAGTGGGCATGGCATGGCAAAGGTAGCAGGCAAACACAGCCCGCAGAAGAAGGCCGCTGCAGGCAAACACAGCCGGCAGACGAACTGGCCGGCACAGGCCTTGAAGAAAAACAGCCAGCCGGCAGATGAAGTGAGCCAGCACAGGCCTTGCAGCAACACAGCCAGCAGATGAAGCTGGCCAGCCTTTGCCGTTCAGTGGAGGTTGGTGGAGGGAGTGCGGTGGTGCTGGCCACTCGGAAGGCGGGCTCGGACCTACCCTACGGTCTCCCTCCCAACCTATCGCCTTTGCCTGTCACTGTCTATACCCACTCCCTTAATTTGTCAAACCCCAATTTAGCCCCAACTTATTTTTTTATTTTTACTTCCCCACTATAAATCGTCCCTTAACCCCCTTTATCATCTTTGTTCGGCTAACCTATCCTGTCACCTAGCCTACTCCCAACCCCTACGTTCCCTTCCCGGAGGGGAATAAGGGAGAGCTAGCGTCCTTTGTCGAGGCCCAACGAAGCCTCAGAATGGCCTCCCCAGACTTCAGCGATCTATAACACAAAGTGGGTCCAGCGGCCCACAACGAGAGTGAGGGGATGGATGGTGTGGAGGGGTACACTTCCTATCTACCCTAACCATTTAACTGTTAAACTACCCCGGGGCTTTCAACAAGCGCCTCTCGCTTAAACTATTGGTTCTATAAACCCAGATTCCCGTCGCCTGTGTTGGTGTCCTCACAATTTCGGGCCTCGCCCCCCAATTTTCTCTCCGTGCCCTCACACGGTCTCATGGCTGGGACACGTGGCTCCCTTTGGCAGGCACGACCCTCTGCCGATTCTCCCGCGTTGGCACCCCCGGGCACTACACTGCCTCCGAGCCTACCAGCTCCCTAAACACCGGGGAGTGCCCCCCATGGCACCTCCCCTGAAACGCACACGTGGCAGGCTGGCTTCCCAGGCCCCTTTCCGAGGGTCACCCGTGCCCACAACACTGCCCACGCGGCTAATGGCGCCCCGGGCCCCCGCACCAAGCAGGCGCACCCGTGCCCACTACGCTATCCCGGCCCCCCCCCCCATGGGCCCTTGGCCTACCACGGCCGACTAGCCTGGTGCCCGGGGTACTCACTCAGCGATACTCACCTTTCGCAGCCATGCTCCCAGCCTGTCAACAGGGCTCCTGCACCCCTCCAAACAGGTTTCGAGCCTACTTCCCCACCAACAACAAAACGACCTCCATTTTTCAATTTAACTAACCCCCTAACTCACTCTACACTGACCCCGGGGTCCCTTGGGCGGGAGTCACTCCTCCCCCCAATCACTCATCGCACCATGCATTCCCCATTCGCTCCACTCACACAGACCCGCTGGCCTCACTCACTCACCAAGCACATGCTTCCACTTCACTCACCAACTACTCTTCAACACACTCACCGCTGAACTCTGCCATCCTTCTAACTACATCCCCTAACTAACTCGTGCTCCCACGTCGTCCCTTAAACTACAGCACGTTCCTTTTAACACTACGTAGCTAAGCTACGTCCCCACTACACATTCACTGTCTTCAAAATAATCCCATACTCCATTTTCCCAACCTAAATCTGACTAACAATCCCTCTAACTAATCCATTCCACGGACTCCATGAGGACTTACCCCTGCCCCATGAAGTCGGTCTAACTAAGCTAACCCTTCCCCCTAACTAGTTTCCATCCTGTGCCCTGGTAAGGGGGTCTTCCACCCCTTGCCAGGGAATCCTGTGCACCCGAAAGTGAGGCTTGCTTTTTTTCTTTTTTTTTTTACATGCGCAGCACCAGCGCGGCAACTCACAGCTCGCGCACTTTGCACCTGCCCGTGACGTCATGCAGCTGCACGTGTCCCTCGTCCCTCCTTGGACGGTACCATCCGGCAGGGATACCCCTCCTGCCGGATTCCAACCCCACGTGCAGCCATGACGTCACCGTGCGCATAAAAAAAAACACAAGCCCCACGTCTCGAGGGGTTCCCCACGCGAACACATGTGCTCTGCCCGTTGGAGCTTAACACACACGATCGCGTGGAGAACCCGTCCGGTCCAAATCCGTAATCCTGCCTAAACTTTGTCCGTCCGCGGGATCGGCAAATCCACCGCGTGCGTTTCCGGACCGGGACTTCACTCTCGCAAGCGAGCACGTGGGGGCCTCGTGCGTTGCACAGCACGGACCTCGTGCTCACTGCTGGGTGAACCCGGCACGGTTCCCGAAACAACTACAGCCGCTACTCGGCTTTCTTTCCTCTGTCGCAGTCTCCGTCTCCATTCCACACACGCACTCCCGCGTGTTACGACGCTAACACACCTCACCATTAAACTCACACCGGGAGACGCGGCTGCATGCTCACACATGCCGACCGACATCTCCCTTACATACCGCTCTCTCACACACACGGTCGCCCTTGCACTCGGCCGTTCACTCACGCATGCCATCTCCCTCGCACACGTGGCTCCACTCACTCGCGGCCTTTCACTCACTCGTGCTGCTCCATTCATACTGGCCGTTTCACTCACACACACGGCCTCTTCCACTTGCGGTGCCCCTTTTACACACGGCGTGCTGGGAAGCACGCACTCCGGCACACTCGCCACCACACCACTCACACCCGGGATCGCTTCCACACACGGGGTCTTTGTCACCCACCCGGTCGCTCTCACACACGCCCTTGCACCCACGCTATGCGTGCGTTGCAGCACGCATTTCGCCACACTCCTGAACACACACCTCGACACCACACACACCGGGACAACCACACTGGGGATTCGTGTCCCCACAAGGGTCTCCGGGGCTTCTATACCCCCCAAGCTCGGCGTGCACCCGTCCACAGCACTCCTCCCCTCGAACTCGCAAAGCACGACCGAACTCACCTGGTCGTGACTCGCCTCAAGGGGGCATACTCCCTCCCCTCGTTCCTGGAGGAGGCCATCCAGCTGCTCGCACTGGGTCCCTACACGCTCCGCGAGCTCAACCTCATCGTCCTCCACTACCTCTGTGTGTGTGTGTGCGTCTCTAACCCCGTCATTATCATGCAGTCTCTCCTCTATCGTTCCCATCTCCCGTGTCTGTACATTTATTCGTTTCTGTTGTCCCCTCGTGTCTATTAGTCTCTACTTCTTTCTGGCGTCTTTCCCTTATCTTTATGTAAGTCAACCTTGCTTTCTCTTTAAGTCGCTCCCGTCCTTCCCTGTTTTTCACTCCTTGCTCTTTCACGATCTCCGCGTACCTCCTCCTTGCTTTCCGTATTAATTGTTCTTTTCTCTCCCTCCCAATTACTTTCACCTCGTCTCTTATCTCCCTCGTGCACGTCTCCGTCACGCTTCTCGCCCAATACGTCCCCCGAATTATTTTCTCCTTACCCGCCTCCACCGCGGGCCTGACAGCCGTTGCACTCCCTCCCAGCTCGTTCGCTCCCACACGTGGCGTCGCCATTTTGAGCTCCCTGGCCACTGCCTTCATGCCCGCCTGCAGGCTTTGGCCCATGTTCTGCGTCTCACCCCGCAGCTCTTTCATTACGAGTGCGTTTGT